>NW_017618708.1:0-215000 GCF_001879475.1 Ipomoea nil | reverse complement strand
ATCCATATTTGTTAAGTTTTGCTAGAAAAGCATGCCTAGATGTCTAATTGACTTGTTGAGATTATTGCCAAGAATGTTAAAGTTTAAAGAGCATGATTACAGTAAATAAGAATATGTTGAGCATTTTGAGTTCAAGAGCATGTTGAATACTTGCTAAGTGTTTGCCAATGAAGATTTGCTAAATATGATTTATGAGCATGTTTATAGAGTTGTTGAGAATTCTCTGTGAAAAGATAATTGAAGTTCACTCTATAGTAAAGTGCATATTTGAGCATATCATGTTTTAAAATGCATAAATGGCCAAGGTGAGCCTAAGTATTATTTTCAAAGACTCGTATCAATTTTAGAAAGTCATTTTCTTGTTGCATTGAGAAATTGTTGAGAAGTTATGTGCATAAGTTTGCATAAGTAAAGAAGGTGCATGAGATATATATGCTATCTATTGTGAGAAAAATAGTATTTTGGAGGCCCGTTAGGACTATATCCTTTTGGAAGAAAAGAGATAAGATCGGATAGAACCGACAAGTAGTGAAAGAAAGAAAGTAAAGCAAGAAACGGACATTGCGATCCGATATCATGTAACGCGGCGTATTCCCACGTTACGAGGTTGGAAACTGCCCGCCAGGATTGGAATCCGGGTCAGGGGGTGTGCACACTGATAGTTCGATACCTGATTCTACAGAGTTTGAGAAAAGGACCAAGAGAGTGGTGCTACGGGCGAGATGAGTATTACGCCGGCTAGATGCCGAGCCTAGATAGGTCCATTTACCTTACGGTGAAGTCCTACCTCGCCCATGATTAAAGAAAGCAATCGAGTCAAGAGACTCAAGAGAAAGCAATCGAGTCAAGAGACTCAAGAGAAAGCAATCGAGTCAAGAGACTCAAGAGAAAGCAATCGAGTCAAGAGACTCAAGAGAAAGAAAGCGAGTCATTGTGACTCTAAGAAACCTCCACAAGAAAAAGTATTCTTTTACAAAAGAGCTGAGTGTATATGTATACCTATCTATACTTATACTAAAAGCATCATGTTCATTTTACTGCATGATCAAGTAGATTGCATAAAGAGTATATGATTGCACGAGATTTCTTAATGAGTATATGCTTGCATTAGATTGCATGTTGAGTATATGATTGCACGAGATTGCATAATGAGTATATGATTGCACTAGATTGCATGTTGAGTATATGATTACACGAGATTGCATGATGAGTATATAATAGTATGAGATTTCTTAGAGATTATATGATTGCACGAGATTGCATATTGAGTTTATGATTGCACACTACTACAAAATTGAGCATATAATATGACTTTCCACTACACCTCTTGAATAAATGTGTAGTGGATATTTAAAAACATAGATGCGGTGGCAATACCGCAAATAAATACATAAGAAATTAAGAATACACTACACCTTTTTATAAAAAGGTGTAGTGGATAAAAAACGTGTCAACTTTCTACTACACCTACCACGGGTAGGTGTAGCGGAAAGTCAACTTTCTACTACACCTACCACGGGTAGGTGTAGCGGAAAGTCAACTTTCTACTACACCTACCACGGGAGGTGTAGCGGAAAGCCTAAAAGTAAATAAATTAAATAATAATAATAATGAAAATTCTCTCGCCCATAAATTTTTTTGCCCGATAAATATCCATTTTTCATAATTAAATTAAATTATTCATACTGCCACTAAAACCCCCCAAATCAATTAGATCAGATCACATAAATATGTTATCACACACTTAACCTATTCAAAAAAAAAAAAAACATAATTTATGATGTGTTCTCATTTATATATTAATAATAAATGAGAACACATCTTAATAATAATAATAATAATACTAATAATAATAATAATAATAATAATAATAATAATAATAATAATAATAATAATAAAAAGAATGATCTAGAATCACACATTCACACCATCATCTTACCTAGTCCCAATTCAACGCATTCACGCCTAACCCACATCAGACTTAACCATTGAGAGAAGAAGAAAAGGATGAATGATCTAGAATCACACATTCACACCATCATCTTACCTAGTCCCAATTCAACGCATTCACGCCTAACCCACATCAGACTTCACCATTTTCTCAATTTAACATTCTCTCTCTATCTCTCTGTCGCCTGTGTCTCTCTCTATTACTATGGCGTGAATCTCGCTTTCCTAACATCAAAACATCACAAATCTTTGCTTCTTCAGCGATTCATTTGCTCCATCGCTAAAAAGGCACTCCTCAGATCCATCTGCGATTTCTTCCGCCAGTTGTTGTACTACCGCGACGAATTCGGCAACCGCGCTTACATCCCTGGTCGATCCGGAACGCTTACATTGCTCTCCAGGCCTGGAAGCAGGCCATCTCAGATCCGGTGGCAGAAATTTAGATCCAGTGGCAGAGAGCTCAAATATGGTGGCAGAGTGCTCAGATCTGGCGGTAGAGAGCTCACGGGGGATGGTCGCTGGCTTCTCTTCCATTTCCGATGCACAGAAGCAGCGGAGGATGGTATTTTTCTTTTTTCATGGCTTCTCTGCGCAGGTGAAAGGAACAGCTATGTAACACCCCTAAATTTTAAAACTTTTAATGCTTATGAAATAAAGGCAATACTACCATTAAAACCCAAATAGAGCATAATTAAACATAATTGTTGGGGTGCTATGCCACATCTGAGCTAGAGAACCCAGATGCACAAGCTAAACTATCCAAATTGTAGAAATCCTCAAATAAATGTTAAGTACATCATCATGGCACACAGGCCGATAAAGGACTAAACTAGCTAAGCCACGGGTCCAACTAGCGCGCTCCAGAGCTACTCATCTGTGTCTGAAAGCCAAATATATCTGTTCAGCGAATAATGCTAGTAACCCACTCCAACGCGTTAAATACAATATAGGTAGATATATATATATATATATATATATATATATATATATATATATATATATATATATATATATATATAAGAAAACCATTTTGAAGCCGGAATACATATATACTTATTAAACTCTAATTTAAAACCGAGAATAGACTCAAGCAAGCAAGGGTAGGCACATTCATCAGATTTGATCACGTCAAGACTATTTCATGTCAATCATCTCAGTATTCAATTACTATTTCAAACACGTTAACACATTTGGTGGTGCCGCAGGACCAATCGCATGCCCATACATGAGGGTCAGCGCATGTAGCTCTGACACGGCCCCGAACCACCCTGCCTTGTACCGCAACACAAGGGGATTGATCGCAACCAATCAATGGACCGCAGCTCATTTATAACGTTTGATCGCAACCAAACAGTGGACAGCAGCCCGAATTGGTTGTATATATATATATATATATATATATATATATATATATATATATATATATATATATATATATATATATATATATATATAGGGCTACGGTCCATAATCTGGTTGCGATCAGATATACTTACAATTCGGGCTGCTGTCCACTGTTTGGTTGTATATATATATATATATATATATATATATATATATATATATATATATATATATATATATATATATATATATATATATATATATATATATATATATATGTTGGAATTTTTAGCTAAAAATGGCATTTTGAGTGATTATTTTGTGGTACAAATATATGTGGGATCCACTTCTGATTTGGGTCGGGTTAAAGTGGATTCGGGTTCTTCGTAGTGAGACGAAGAATTTGATATAATGTACGCTCAAAATGGGTAATAGGTGAATGAGAAATTAATTCTCAAAGTGAACCTATTTGGGAGAAGTCAAAATCTTAAGCTAATTGCTAATTAAGTTAGCAACTTGTTATTAAGCTTTGATTAGTTGTACACGAAATAAGCTTGATACAGCTTAAGTAATTAAGCATTGTTTGCTTAATTAGTGAATTGGGAATGGAGCTCCTTTCGTGCTTAGCATTCAGTGCTACACGAAAGTTGTGTAATTAAGCTTTGGGAGCTTAATTTGAGAAATGGAACTAAAGCTTAATTAGTGAATTGAGTTATGAGTTCATTTCGTGTGAGCTCCTTTCGTGCTATGGATTCGGTGAGCACGAGTCAATGCTATATGCATTGATTCGTGCTGCACTGTTTCGGTACGTGTGAACCACTCGCGTGTGGTTTTCGGTCCCAATTCGTTAAACCTTCGGGTTGGTATGGACTTCTCGGTCACTCAGATATTTTGAAACGGGTCGTTATGGTCGGTACGAATTAATCGCGTATTAAGTTCGTGACCGTTGATATTATTTCGATAATAAGTACGACCGTTTCGAACGTTATAATTCAATTATAAAATTGAATTTATGTTGGTTTATGTGCCATGAATAGGCTATTAATTCCATTTCTCCTACAAATACCTTGGGTGTTTGGCAGATTGTTAACTCCGGTTTTTGAAAACTCAAAGAAAACTTTGTTTTGTTTTCTCTCATCTCTCGTCTCGTTTACAAAGGGAAATTTCTGCCAACATCTTCCGTAAAACATCGGAGTGCTCAACTTGTGTTCTAGTTCGCCGGGCTTTGGGTTGGAGTGCTCGAACGCCAAATTCGTAGTCCGTTTTATCCTGGGAGACTGACGCCACAACGATCCTAGCACCCTCGGGAGGTGGCGAATCGGTTTTAAGGAGAGTGTGTGTACACACGACTCGGGCTTCCTCTGCTTCATCTTTCTTCTCGTTGGGTTAAAACCACAGGTTAGAAACCCGTTCTTGCTTTTATTTTTGTTCTTGGTTTCGGACCAAGTGGTGGGATTAATCTCAGATAGATTAAATCCTTGTACTAGTTTTGTACTAGTTGTGGTGGGATTAATTTCGTAGAAATTAAGTCCCGTGTACTAGTTTCGTACTAGTTGTAGTGGGATTATTTTGATAAAATAAATCCCTAGTTGGTTAATATATATACGAGGTATATATATATATATATATATATATATATATATATATATATATATATATATATATATATATATATATAGATATATATATATATATATATATATATATATATATATATATATATATATATATATATGTAATTTTGGTTTCGTACCAAAATTGTTTGGAATTAATTTTCTATAAATTAAATTCCATTTTTCGGGACAATTATATATTTTACATATATATTCTATGTATCGATTTATTCACCAATATCCAACAATCTTAAAACTGATTAATTTTTGGTGAATAAAGTTGATGGATTCCACGAGCGGTGGAACCGTGAATGTTGCTCGTGGTGCACATTCAATTGGTCGGATCGGCAACGTAGTTGCACAATCCGAAACCCCGGTGAACTTTGGTTCGGAGACCGGTGGTCGCATCAAAGGGTATATCCCTACGATGAAGGTACATGGGACGATCCCTTGTGGATTGGTCGAAAGACCAAGGAAATTCAAAGAAGTTGAATTTTGAATGGTGGCAACTTAAAGTGTTGTTCAACCTAGTGATTCTCGGCATGTCATGGTTCTTGACCGTGATGGTTCCTAGTTGAAAGGAACATGAGTTTAACGCTCAAATCGTTAGCATAGTAAGGATTTGGAAATATTTGGTTTTCCTATACCTAAACTATGTTTTGAATGGTTTGTGTGACTCGTTGTGGGAATCTTTGGACCTAAAGTATAAGAGTGATAATGCTAAGGCAAAAGTGTTTGTCGTTAGCCGATTACTTGAATACAAGATGGTGGATTCCGGGATCGTCCTAAGTCAAGTTGACGAAGGAATGATCGTGAGTGTAGCCTTTCAAGTGGAATCTGGTATCCATTTGTTGCCTTTGGGCAGAAAGGACTTCAAGAAGCAATTCCACGGAAAATGCTTGAATGGCTTAACGGCCATAGTGGTATGTAACAAACGTGTTGCATGGTTGAAATCTCGTAAAGGACTTCAGTTCTAGATTTCAAGCATAGTCAATTTGTCAAAATTGGGATGTCTATATACTCGTGAGCGTCAAAGCTCAAGTGTATTGAATATTTTAAATAATATTCTTAATACGATTATATAAGCATGATTCAACTAGTTGGAAAATTTGGTTGATATAATCTTGTTAATTGTGTGAAAATTAACTTGATTAAAGATACCAAATTGTACTAGTATGAAATTAATTTGTGACAAATGACGGAAGTGTTGGGACAACAAAATAAATCTTGAACCACCTAACTTACGAGTAATGGTGTAATGATTTATAAAGTTGTCACTATTGTGGATTAAGACAAGGTTTTGTCTAATTTTGGAATGAAGGCAAGGGTTAATTACTAATTGGGCTATAAGCTCGGTGTAATAACCGTAATTAATAAGAACATTATTAATTGGTCTTGCATGGTTGGGTCTTCGTGTTTGTGGCACGGTAGACAAGGTCATGGTAATTTTGAATCTATATGTAGATTAATTAGCATGGACCATATTCCAAATTTTATGATAAACACAAATATGATATTTGTGATGTGGCAAAACCACCGAGAAGTGAAGCGCACATCTCGGGTCTGAGAAGTGCTAGAAGCACCTCTAGGCCATGTGATAGAGAAGTAAACGTACATTTCGGTCATAGGCGAGTTATCGAGAAGTGGAGATACGTAACCTTTCGGGTACCTTTGGGTGACATCTTGATGTACTTCTCGGAGTATTAACGATAACACTCGGTAGTGCTAAGTGAATTTTGCTTGAGAGCAAAAACGATGTCGTTGATAAATTTATTCTTTATAAGAATAAAGTGGAAAACCAACTTAATCGTGGAATTAAGGCGGTTAGAAACGATCGATGTGGTGAATAGGAAACACCTATTGGTGATTTCTGCGTAAGCATTGGTATCGTACTCGAGCGTACGACACGGCATTCACCTCAATCGAACGCTGTTGCCGAACATAAATATCAAGACGTTGATAAGTTCGGGTCTACCTCAAAGTGTGTGGGGTCAGACAAGACTTTGGACAAGTAAGTACCTTTTAAATAAGGTTACCCGCACGAAACTCGATAAGGCTTCTTATGGGTTATGGGTACGTAGGAAGCTTTCCTACTAATACCTTAAATGTGGGGGTGTCTTGCCAAAGGCGTTTTTTGGTTCTTAGTACACGAGTCCTATGTTCTGGACGTACATAAGAACACGATAAATTGAATCAAGAAATTCGTTGCTCTTTGAGAATGTATTTCTGCGAAGGTTCAATGAATGGACCTAGCACGTTGAAACGAACGTTCGACGTAGCTGTGGTTGGAGGGTATGAAAGAGAACCCGAGCTCGAAGCTAGACGTAGCAAGAGAGCTAGGATTTGAAAAATCCTTTTGTCCATATTTTCTGACGTACATGTTAGAATGTGATGCGCATATTCTAACTTGTTTACTAGAAAATGAACCAGATTTTCTGACACAGTTGTTAGAAAATGAGCCTCGAACGTATGTAGAAGTGGTGACTTCTACAGATGGACCAACATAAGAGAGGCTACCGAGGTGAAGTAGATTCTATCTTAAAGAATCATACTTGGAACTGGTTGTTCTTCCTCCGGGTTGTAAAACCTCTGGATCTTAATGGATCACGTGTCGGAAGATAAAAACTGGTTGGTTATATTGAAGTAAATGGCCGGGCGTGTAATTGTAGATTACATGCAACGCGAGAGCCACGGTTACTTCGATATATATTCTCTTGTGATGAGAATGAAATCCATTAGAATGATGCTTGCCATAGCTGCTTAGCGAGACTTGGAAGTTCATCAAATGGATGTGGAAAATCACTTTCTTAATAGACATGGAACGACCTGAGGGTTTTGTGGTTCCGCGCTATAGAAAGAAAGTGTGTTATTGGTGAAATCATTGTATGGTTTGAAACAATTGCCTAAGCATTGGCACGTGAAGTTTGATCATGCAATGATAACCAATGAGTTTAGCATAAACGAAAGTGAAAAGTGTGTCTACGTAATGGATACGATAGACAGTGATATCACTATTTGTTTATACACGATAAACTCATCGTGGGTAGTAACGATCAGTTGATCAAATCTACCAGGAACATGTTAAATTTGAGATTTGACATGAAGGATGTGAGTTTGGCATATTTAATCTTCGGGATTAAAATCGTGAGAAGACCGTATGGTCTCGTGTTAAGCCAATCTCATTGTGTTGATTGAATCCTTGCAAATGATGATAATCAAGTGGCTTGGACACCATTAGATACTAACGTACAACTAGCCAATAATCACGGAGTTTGTATTTCTCACGGAGAATACATCCAGATTATTGGTAGTTTAATTGTATCAAATGGGTGGTACTACGCCGGATATTGCCTTGCGGTTAACAAACTCGGTAAACATATGAGTAACCCTAGTGATACGCGCTAGAAGGCAATAGTGGAAGTTATGAGATACTTAAGGTATGCTCGTGACTTTGGACTGCACTACGTGGGATATCTAGCTGTATTTGGAAAGTATAGCACGTTAAAGAGATATCAAAGGACGCTAAGTCCATTGAAGACTACGTGTTTACGTAGGCCAGTGCAGTTGGTTGTATGGAAATTCTCGAAACGACTTGTGATAGCTAAGATCCATGATGGGGTCAAAGCTGAGAGCCTTACACTCGTGTCGCGAGCGAGTAGGCCAAATGGCTATGCCATTTTTCGGGAATGTTCCTAGAGATAAACTTGTACCCCCAATTTGTGTGCGTTGCGATAGTCAAGCCAAAATTGGTTAAGTACAGAGTTAGATGTGGAATGGTAAGTCTAGACTTATAAGTCGTAGACATAATACCATTAAACAATTTCTCACAACATGGGTTATCTCTATTGACTACATGATGTCAAAAGATAACGTAGCGGCCGCTAACTCGCTAACCCGAGGGTAAGCAAATGGTTGTTGAGAAATTGGAACGAGGAGTGGGTTTGAAGCCCATGGTATAAAAAGTTCTATAGTGGACACCCAACCTAGCTGGCACCTAGGTTCAATGGGACAACTAAATTATGGAACGAAGTGTGTCACTGTGGGGGTCCCGGACTCTCTACCATGCCTTGTTAGAATAGTGACTCCCGCACGAGGCTAGCATGTTGATGCTTTAATGATTCGAATGTCGGTTGACATGTGTGAGTATGCGGGATACTCGATAAAGAATCACCTATGTTAGAGAGAAGTGGGGTCGCTTCAAAGGAGAATTGATGGGCTCAATTCTTCAGAAACTCTCGCAGAACCAAGAAGGTGACCCATGACCAAAACGGGCACACCCATGAGAACAGAACAAAGGTTGGAAGGTTCCTGTGTGGGATATGTCATCGTCTACACAAACGGCAGTTGGTTCAAAGACATCAAGTTCTACCATACAGCCAGTAGAGTAAACATATATTCACAAAGCAAGGTTCAAAGGGTAACACCTACCTATGCTATGCAGGGATCGACTGTTGAGCACGTTCGTGTCGATTTTTCCTCGTCCCGAAAATCATTTTTCATTCATGTGGGGGATTGTTGGAATTTTTAGCTAAAAATGGCATTTTGAGTGATTATTTTGTGGTACAAATATATGTGAGATCCACTTCCGATTTGGGTCGGGTTAAAGTGGATTCGGGTTCTTCGTAGTGAGACGAAGAATTTGATATAATGTACGCTCAAAATGGGTAATAGGTGAATGAGAAATTGATTCTCAAAGTGAACCTATTTGGGAGAAGTCAAAATCTTAAGCTAATTGCTAATTAAGTTAGCAACTTGTTATTAAGCTTTGATTCGTTGTACACGAAATAAGCTTGATTAAGCTTAAGTAATTAAGCATTGTTTGCTTAATTAGTGAATTGGGAATGGAGCTCCTTTCGTGCTTAGCATTCAGTGCTACACGAAAGTTGTGTAATTAAGCTTTGGGAGCTTAATTTGAGAAATGGAACTAAAGCTTAATTAGTGAATTGAGTTATGAGTTCATTTCGTGTGAGCTCCTTTCGTGCTATGGATTCGGTGAGCACGAGTCAATGCTATATGCATTGATTCGTGCTGCACTGTTTCGGTACGTGTGAACCACTCGCGTGTGGTTTTCGGTCCCAATTCGTTAAACCTTCGGGTTGGTATGGACTTCTCGGTCACTCAGATATTTTGAAACGGGTCGTTATGGTCGGTACGAATTAATCGCGTATTAAGTTCGTGACCGTTGATATTATTTCGATAATAAGTACGACCGTTTCGAACGTTATAATTCAATTATAAAATTGAATTTATGTTGGTTTATGTGCCATGAATAGGCTATTAATTCCATTTCTCCTACAAATACCTTGGGTGTTTGGCAGATTGTTAACTCCGGTTTTTGAAAACTCAAAGAAAACTTTGTTTTGTTTTCTCTCATCTCTCGTCTCGTTTACAAAGGGAAATTTCTGCCAACATCTTCCGTAAAACATCGGAGTGCTCAACTTGTGTTCTAGTTCGCCGGGCTTTGGGTTGGAGTGCTCGAACGCCAAATTCGTAGTCCGTTTTATCCTGGGAGACTGACGCCACAACGATCCTAGCACCCTCGGGAGGTGGCGAATCGGTTTTAAAGAGAGTGTGTGTACACACGACTCGGGCTTCCTTTGCTTCATCTTTCTTCTCGTTGGGTTAAAACCACAGGTTAGAAACCCGTTCTTGCTTTTATTTTTGTTCTTGGTTTCGGACCAAGTGGTGGGATTAATCTCAGATAGATTAAATCCTTGTACTAGTTTTGTACTAGTTGTGGTGGGATTAATTTCGTGGAAATTAAGTCCCGTGTACTAGTTTCGTACTAGTTGTAGTGGGATTATTTTGATAAAATAAATCCCTAGTTGGTTAATATATATATATATATATATATATATATATATATATATATATATATATATATATATATATATATATATAACAGCCGGTGGTTCTCAACCCATCCAACTGCATGTATAGCCGACCGATCGCAACCGGCCGGGTTAACAGCCGTTGGTTCTCAACCCATCCAACTGCATGTATAGCCAATTGATCGCAACCAATTGGGGTATCATGCACAATTAACACATAGCCAAGCACATGCAACCCACATTAACACATAAGGAGGGGGAAATCATATATATAACTTATGCATGGTCAACCACACTACTCGAGACACGCCTAAGGGTTCATGCACCTTCCTCCTAGGCTAATAGGATACCAATTCGACTAGCATGCAATACACAAGACTCTTTTATCCTACGAATGGTACCCGATACATCAAACTAGACTCATGCACGACAAACGGTGGTCCAATGGGACACCACGGGACACGGGGAAACATCAAACGGGGAAACCCACCATGATCCACATCGGGATTCCAGCGGGTGGCCCGCGGGTGGAGGGCCACCCGCCGGCGACAAGCTACGAGGCAGCGGGTGCCTGGCGGGTGGCCCTGCCCCCACTGACTCCTATGTAATAACTCGGTCCCGGGATCCCTTGTGGAACCCGAAACCATGTCTAGACACATTTAAATACGAACGACAACCACGTAATCAAGTAATGGATTAAAACTAAGAATCACATTAAATGCATCCTAACACGACTCCTAAACATGTCAAGACTCAACACCCGAACATGCGAAATCCCTCCCAAACATACCAAGAATAACACAATATGAAATCCATGTTTTAACCCTAGGGCTCTAGTTATAATTAAAACACAAGATCATTTATATAATTTATCTTAGAATCAAGAACATCAAGATTATGACATAAGTATCAAGATCAACACATAAACATCAAGATTATCTCATAATCATCATATCAATCTCCGGAATAGAATCACATATCAAAGGAGCTAATGAAGAAGATTATAGCAAGGAAAATAGGTTTTGTTGAGACATGGGTTACCTCTTAGCCTTAATTATAATCCTTGGCTACTAAGGTTCTTTTCTAAGATCTCCTCTTCGTGATTTCTCCTACTTTTGGTGCTAGGGGAATCCCTGGGAATTCTCGTGTGGTGGAATCTATTGTGGTGTGATTTCTAGGTGCCTCCTAGGTCCTTATATATATTTAAGAGTCATAACTAGGGTCTGAATGGTAGGGATTTACTTATTCTATTCCTTATAGGACTAAGGGTTTGGTTTAGGGATAAGGGTCCATGAAGCTAACGGGGTGTTACAAGCTAACTAAGTGATGTGTACTCGTTTGGAGCTAACCGAGAAGACTGATGTGTACTTGTTTGGAGTTTTGCTGGTCGAGATTATTACAGGGAGTTCAATTGAACAGACATTCAGTTATAGTATTTTTTTTTTTTTTTTTTTTTTGTGTTCAGTGGTTGAAGATATTGAAAAGAGGAGATACTGTAATGGCTATGGATCCAAGATTACAAAGAAGTCCAGCTTCCGTTGAGGCGGCGGCACATCTATGTGTTGCGCCTTCAAGATCAGTATTATATTTGTATTGTATGTTTTTCACAGTATTTGTTCTTTCAAATAAAATACAATAAGTATTTTTTCACGATTTTTGGCCCTTTTAATTTGGTTTTGTTTGAATTTAGTTTGTAAAAGAATTGTTAGACATTATATTGTATTGTATTGTTTTTTTCTTTAATTTCTTTATCATTTGTATATTCAGAGTTGATTAGTGTATCAATGTATTGTATATGTGCGTATTTTATTTTTGAAATTTGGTATCTGAGCCCGTATATCAGTGTTTTTTTTTTTAAATGGTAACTTTCTGCTACACCCTCTCCAACGAGGGTGCCATGGAAAATAATTATTTAAACAGTTTCCACGACACTCGATGCTATGCGGGTGTAGCAAAAAGTTTGTATTAAAAAAAAAAAAAACAATACTTTTCGCTACACCCGCTACGGGTGTAGCCGAAAGCTAGGCCCTTTCAGCGACACTGGATAACGCTACACCTTGTACAGGTGTAGCGGAAACACTTTTAGAGGTGTAGCTGATGTGGTTTTTGGTACTAGTGGCACGAGATTGCATATTGAGTATATGATTGCACGAGATTGCATATTGAGTATATGATTGCACGAGATTGCATATTGAGTATATGATTGCATGAGATTGATTTGAGATTATATGATAATACAAGATTGCTTATTGAGTTATGAGTTAGCATTAGATTGCTACTGAGATGTTAGCTAGACATGAGATTATTGAGAAGTTAAGCATGTGAAAGTATGAGCTCGATGATAAGCTAGATAATTGTGAAAGCATGCCTATTTGATAATTAGGTTGCAAGCATATAGAAACCTTGTTAAGCATGCTAAAGTGTTGCCTAAGTGATTGAGAATACTTGATCTAAGTATGTGAAACAAATGTTTTCCAAAAGTATATACTGTAGTACTTTACATGGTTGAGTAGAGTTATACTTAGCTTCGTGCTAACGGGTTTGTTTTCTACTTGTTGTTTGTTAACCCATTTCAGGTGGCCCCAAATTGTGAGAGAGAGTACGAATTAGACTATACTAGCATTAGTTAGCGTTTGTAGTCTAAACTCTTGATGTTGAATTTACTTTTGAGACTTGTAGATGACTACCCTATGTTTTTTATGGTGCTGGACACGGGGGTTTATCCCCTAGTTTGATTTATGATTAGTAAGACTTTTAATAATTTAGTTTGTTATCCTTAGCCTGTGCATTCACCGTGAAGGGTGATTGTGGCGGTGACACCTCTAATTAAGTTGTTTAGTAAGTTTAATCCGCTGCCTTAGCTTACCTTTCAAGGTTAAGTTTGTTAATTAAGTTTAAGAAAAGTGGGGTGTTATAGAAGTCCTACCTCGCCCACGAGTATAAAGAAAGAGAGTCATTGCAACTCTAAAGAAAGCGAGTCATTGCAACTCTAAAGAAATCGAGTCATTGCAACTCTAAAGAAAGGGAGTCATTGAGACTCTAGAGAAAGCGAGTCATTGTGACTCTAAGAAACCTCCACAGAAAAGTGTTTCTTTTTACAATGAGTGTATATGTATATCTATCTATACTTATACTAAAGCATCATGTCCATTTTATTGCATGATCCAGTTGATTGCACGAGATTGCATATTGAGTATATGAAAGCATGGGATTGCTTAGAGATTACATGATCGCACGAGATTGCATATTGAGTATATGAAAGCATGGGATTGCTTAGAGATTACATGATCTCACGAGATTGCATATTGAGTATTGAAAGCATGAGATTTCTTATAGGTTATACGATTGCACGAGATTGCATGTTGAGTATATGATAGCATGAGATTGCTTAGAGATTATATGATTGCACGAGATTGCATATTGAGTATATGAAAGCATACGATTGCTTAGAGATTATATGATTGCACGAGATTGCATATTGAGTATATGAAAGCATGAGATTGCTTAGAGATTACATGATTGCACTAGATTGCATATTGAGTATATGAAAGCATGAGATTGCTTAGAGATTACATGATTGCATGAGATTGCATATTGAGTATATGAAAGCATGAGATTGCTTAGAGATTACATGATTGCACGAGATTGCATATTGAGTATATGAAAGCATGAGATTGCTTATAGGTTATATGATTGCACGAGATTGCATGTTGAGTATATGATAGCATGAGATTGCGTAGAGATTATATGATTGCACGAGATTGCATGTTAAGTATATGATAGCATGAGATTGCTTAGAGATTATATGATTGCACGAGATTGCATGTTGAGTATATGATAGCATTAGATTGCTTAGAGATTATATGATAGCACGAGATTGCTTATTAAGTTATGTGTTAGCATGAGATTGCTTACTATGATATATGTTGATATGAGATTATTGATATGATAAGTATGTGATAGTATGAGTTTGTTGATAAGCTAAATAATTGTGAAAGCATGTCTATTTGTTAATTAGGTTGCAAGCATATAGAAATCCTGTTAAGCATGTTTAAGTGTTGCCTAAGTGATTCAAAATACTTGATCTAAGTATGTGAAACAAATTTTTTCCAAAATGTATATAGTGTAGTACTTTACAGGGTTGAGTGGCGTTATACTTAGCTTCGTGCTAACAGGTTTGTTTTCTACTTGTTGTTTGTTAACCCCTTTCAGGTGGGCCCAGTTCGTGAGAGAGTACGAGTTAGACTAGACTAGCATAGTTAGATGTTGTAGTTTAAACTCTTGATGATTACTTTTAAGACTTGTAGATAACTTTCCCTTGAGTTTTTTGATGGTGCTGGACACCGGGGTTTTATCCCCTAGTTTGATGGATGTTAGTAAAACTTTAATGGTTTAGTTGATTTAATCTTAGCCTGTGCAGTCACCGCAAAGGGTGATTGTGGCGGTGACACGTCTATTAAGTTGTTTAGTAATTTTATTCCGCTGCCTTAGCTTACATTTCAAGGTTAAGTCTGTTAATTAAGTTTAAGAAAAGTGGGGTGTTACAGTTGAGTCCTATAACATCCTACCATCAAAATGTGGCACTTACTGCTATGCAAATATAAGAAAATAAAGTTACAAATTATGTACTAGCTATAATTTTTGGCGTAGTGGTTAATGCTTGATCCTGACAAATGATATCAGAGCATGTTAATAAGTGCCAAAGATACATCTTTCTAGGGGTCAATTTGGGGTTATTTGGAGCATAATTAATGTCATTTGTGCTTAATTAATTGAGATGACAGTTGGTGCAAAATGATATGATTGAGGCACATTGACTAATGGTTAGTGCATTTTGGTGTTTTGTAGGACTTTGGGTTAAATTGTAAGTATTTGGACAAGATGTGAGACTTAATTGGAAGAAGTTCTACAGGAAGAGGTTGTACTATTAGGATCACGAACGTGGAAGCTGAAGTATGTAGATTTCTAAAAAGATGTACTCCAAGATCCACGACCGTGGAACTTAGGGATGACAAAATTCCATAAAGATGTATGCACCAATCCATGATCGTGACTTAAAGTACCAGTTTCCGGGTGGTGATGTACGTCAATAATCACGATCGTGGATCGTGTCGTACAACCTTGGCGCATATTATTTAATGGCACGTTTGGTTCGCGGAATACACTTGAAATAGCATTACCAGTAATAGACATTTTCCTTTGTTTGGTAAAAACTTCTATTCTCAGGAACAATGTTTCTAGGAATGACCTATTCCCCTTGCAAGGGGAATAGAGATTCCTGGCCACCCCCTAGTATTAGGCTATTCCTGAGTTCTCAAAAATAGCCTAAAATTGTTACTTCCTATTTTACCCCCGAATTAAATCTAAAATTTGTTTAGACTTATTTTTCCTATCACAACACTTCTTTACGCGAGTACAACACTTGCATCTCTTTCAGGTTCAAACTCTTCAGCCTTCACAAGATATTTATCTGATTCTATGGTGAATGTATACGGTGTTTACTTTTTTATGACTTTCGCACACATACACACACACATATGTGAGACTATATTTTAATAAATAGTCTATACGATGTGATATAAACTCTATGTAATTGAAATATTATTACTATTATCATCATCATTATTATTATTATTATTATTATTATTATTATTATTATTATTATTATTATTATTATTATTATTATTATTATAACATATTTTTATAAGGGTATTTATGTCTTTTAAAACATATTTCATTTATATTCCTTAAGCTTGTTTGTGATATTAGTGTATGGTTAGAGAATGTGTGGTAGTAGATTAGTTTGACTTTAGCTAACCTACTGTATAGGAGTATGTTACGTATCCTAGTTACTATGGGATTGTATTTTATTGTAACAAATTCAGATAATCAATCTACGCACAGAATTATCTCTCTCATCAAGCTAACCAAACATTGTAATATAATTCCTAAAGTTTATTCATTTCGGGAACCAAACAATAGAATACAATTCTCATTCTATTCCTTGCCTATTCCATTCCTTATGGAATAATACTCTTATTACCTCAAAATTCATTCTGTGAACCAAACTTTCTGTTAAAGGTTTATTGAGTTGATTTTGTATTTAGACCTTAGTTTTTTACTTCCACTTCTAAGTTCTAAACACAGCTTTGAATTCTCTCCAATTGTAGAGAAAAAAAGTAGTTCTAGGGTTTCAAGGAGAAATTGATAAGTTGCCTTTGATCTTGGAGCTTTATTTCTTCTTGTTTGATTAGAAATTTTGATGGATTATATTGATTGCAACTACTCATTGAGCTAAGTAAATTACATGCATTTTCTATCATTCTGATTCTTTACTCCATCTTCAATTAGTTCAATTATGGTTGTAATTCAACTAAAGATCATGAGTGGCTAAATTCTTAGGGAGTTCGATTAGGTACCTTGTGATTGTGCATAAATGTTCTTTATTGACTAAGAGGAATTGAATGTATGTGTTGATATATAAGTATCTTTGTTGGAAGTAGATTTTGTGTTGATACTTGCATGTGATGGCCACACCATGTGGGAAGTCTTGGAGGTGTATGGTTTGTCAAGACGATTAGGACTACACCTAAACCTCTTCACTTGCAATTTCCACCTTACACCGAAGGGTGGAGCTCGGAAGAAGCAATATAATGAACCTTATGTGGTAGAATAATGTATTTTATGAGTTAGAATAATGTACTTTATGTGTTTATAATAATGAACTTTCTGGAGTAAGATAATGTATTTTATGAGTTGGAATAATGCACTTTATTCTTTATAATAATGTACTTTATGAGTTATAAAAATGTATGTTGCAATAGGTCACGTGAAAAAAAAAATGTACGACCCATGTCACGCAATTAATGGCGTTGTCTCTTCTAATGGAGGAGACGACATCGTTTTGGATTGTGGTCCATGCAACTGTGTGGGCCACGATCCATGTAAAAATTATTGAACTTACTATTAATTGAAAGTAGTTTTTGATATCAAATAAATGATTATTCAAGTAACACTTTTTAAAAAAAAAAAAAAAAAAAAAAAACAAATTCATTAATCATAGTTAAGAACGTTTACATCAAAATTTAAAGGAATGAAAATTCATTCCTTACAATCTGAGACAGAAATAAATTTTCTAGCTAAGCTATTGAAAACATGATTCTCATGGTGTTTTACAAATTTGAAGATGGAATCCTTAAATAATGGATATTGCATCATTGTACCGATCTTGACTTAATTGATGTAAGGAGCTAGGCCTATTATTACTATGTAACATACAAACATAGTATATAAAAAAATTATATTTTTGAAATTTTAGTTTAAAATTTTAAGTTCAACACTGTTGTTAAAATTTTAGTTAAACACTAAAAAAAAAAAATGATTGATTCACAGTTTACTAACATTAAAGGGAAAAAAAAAAACTCAATAATTTTATATTTTCACTAAGAATTAAATAGTTACGATTTAATAAAAAAAATAGGGAAAACATTAAAAACTTGAACTATTCTTAAACTTTTATGGTTAAGGTATTATTTTGTAATGTATATTTAACTTGTTTGGTGATTATAAAACTTGATTAGATTAATAACAATTTTCAATGAAAGTTGAATTTTAGTTGATAAACTGAACCGCCCAACGTATGATCGAAGAATACGAAGACTAAACCATTTAAACATAGTTAAAACGGGGCGTTCCGAGAATCGAACTCGGGACCTCTCACACCCAAAGCGAGAATCATACCACTAGACCAAACGCCCGATTGTTCTTTTCGGTTCTATTTGCTTTATTAATTGAGTATTCATACTAATGAAGGCTTTGCCAAATTGAAATAAAATTAGGTTTTAATTTCACCAAAAATATTATATCCAGCTAAAGATATTTAGTGTGTATTTTCTTAGTAAAAAAATAAGATTTTATATTAAAAATATGATAGAGTTGTGCGCATATACTTCAAAACTAATTCTCTAGCAACAACACTAAGGCATCATTCATCAGTTTTTTTTTTTTTTTTTTTTTTTTTTTTTTAAACCTAAGTTTCCCAATTTCTTTAATAACCTAATTTTTCTACCAATAATAACACTACTATCATTTCAATCCACCTCACTAATAGAACAATTTTATAAAATCTAATTAAAGACTATCTTTAAATAAGAGTTCTAGAAAATTTTACTTGTATGTTTAGTTTTATAAGTTTAATTTTTTCTATTTTGTATGAAACTTTTTTTAAATACAAATAAAGTTTTCAAACAATTTTCATTAACCGATGATACTAGTGAGACTTAATATATATATATATATATATATATATATATATATATATATATATATATATATATATATATCTACTATACTATATATATACTAATAAGAGCCCAAGAGAGTTAGGTCTATAATGGGTAGAAAATATGGTGGTTAAAATTTTTAATCAAATGAATGGCTCAGATTGATCAGATTTTAATTTTTCCTTAAGATTTCCTAATTTATCCTTAATGAATATGTTTTTCCGTTCACTTTTCCGTTAAATATTATTTTTTTCGTTAATTTCTGTTAGTTCACTATTAACTTACTCATTGATTTCAATAAGAAAGGTCTTAGGTTCGAACCTCATCCCAATCAAAGTTGGCATAATTAGTACTCTATTTTACTCTTATTAAATTAAAAATACTCCGTAATAATTTAGTAGTTACAACAAAAAATAATACGTATGCATTCTTTAATTTAGAATTATGTGTCTACAATGTCTTTATTCAAAAAAAAATTATTCATTATCTATAAATTAAATAACATAAAAATTCCTTTCAAAAAAAAAAAATAACAGAAATAATTTCATTAGTTATATTGTATTTATTTTTCTCCAATATAAAAATTCTTTACATTCAAATTCATCAATTGATTATATTCGCTACATTGTCGCTACAATGCTTTATTTAAAAAAAAGTATTCATTATCAATAAATTAATTACGAGAAATAATTTTATTAGTTATATTGTCTTTATATTTCTCCAATGTAAAAATTCTTTACATTCAAATTCATCAATTGATTATATTCACTACATTGTCTATTATCTTTTTTGTGCACTATTTTTTAATTAAAGATCAAAGTTATAATACAAAATAATGTTATATATATATTTTTTTTTTTCTCAGAACTTTGAAAGTTATTCCACACCAAAAGAGCCCCAAGGCCTTATACAAAAGATGCCATAGGTCCAAAGGTGACCTATGGCTTAAAAGACAAGAGGCAAAAAGCCTAACAAAAGCAAGGGCCAAAATAGCCTAAGTAAAATGGCCAAATGGCCTTACAAAACTCAAGGCATAAAGAGCCTAAATCACAAGGGCACAAAGCCTAAACTACCATTAAAACCAACACAAGGCCATTCGGCTTTGATTTCAAACAACCATAAAGGTCCACCTTACAAGGTGGACCTTCCTATTCCTCCATGTATCAAGCCACAACCACATGGATTAACCAAACAACCATGTGAGCTCCCCATCATCCCATTCTTCAAGGTCACCATGTGAGCTCCCCATGTTCAGCATTTCTGTACCAAACCAAACAAGGCCCAAATAGGCTTACAATTAAACTCATCTCAAAGGCACAAGGCCTTATTAACTCCCACCACGCTTCTACCATGACCTGATTCATCACCATGCCCACCAAGCTTCATTCCTTATATCACTCTATCATATAGCAATGCAATTCCAGCACCACCCTCAATAGACTATCAACATTCAAATCTCATTCCAACTTGGCTCAAACCTGTGTGTAATATCCCAGAACCAGACCAGACTGCAGCTCAAAATAGTGCAGGTTCTGCTTCATCAAGCATTCATTTTTAGCTTCATTCAAATTAGACCTGCCATCTCAATCAGATCTCCTTGCTTCAGCTTGCAGTAGAGCAGATTCCTATTATGTTTAGAAGCAGATGTATCCTCTCTCAGAATGAGATCAAAGCAGCATGTCTCAGCAATTTTTGCCCAACAGATCCCTAAAATTCCATATCTGCAGTTCCTTTAACCTCAGAATCATCAGAATGTATTCTGGTCATCCATCTCAGCTATCATCCCTGCTCATCAGTTCAGGAGTGCAGATCTCATATCACCTATCACAGCATCCAAAATCCCAGATAATTATCCAAGTTTGGTGGCCCACTCACAGAGTGCACCACCAAAAAGTTTTGGTTCCTTTATCATCAAACACCCAAGTGTAGTTCCCATTCCTAACCTTTTCATTACAGCTGGCTTGCCTTCCACTTTTTGCCAAAATATTTCCATTGCTTTCAAGGACATGGCTGCACTCTCTTGGGTGTATTTTTTCTTGGATTCATCATAGACTGAATGCATGTAGCTGTTTACTTCCTTCACAGCTTCATGAATTTCAGAGGCAAAGGCTTCATCATTGTCCACAAACCTTTGCAGACTGTCTATCACTATCTGTCTAGTCCAAGGTTTCTTTTTGCTTGATCCACTTGAATCAGTATCCACAGCATGCCTTGACATTCTATTAATGAAAATGTCAGTTGCTCTTTGCACTAGATCTTCTGTTTCCTCGTCATATTTCTCCTTTCCCAAGTCCTCCAAGGCAGATTTAAAGAAATCTGCCACCTCTTGCCTTGTTTCTTCTACAATCTGCACCATGGCATCATCATGATTTTCCTTTGCCTTAGCTTTTAAATTTTTAGCCCATGTATCGAAGCTTAAGGACAAGTTGGAGCTGAGAGTATCTTGAGAAATTGCTAAACCTTTTGAGCTATCAGTGCTTTCATCTGAATAAGAGGGCCTACAATCAGCCTTCCCCATCTTCTGAGGAAAAGAAGCAGGCCTCCGTTTAAGTTTTACTGTTCTATTGGCACTCAAACTCCCAATGAGGTTACATAAATCCTTCATAGATATGCCAGTGAGGGCCACCCCCTTTTTTTCCTTGTAAGGGACAGTCTTCTTGGATGAGTCTCCGTCTTCAATGCCTTTAGCTTTTAGCTCTCCAGGCAATTCAGAAATAACCTCCTCCCTTGTCTCCTTCTCAGCTATAAGCCCATCTTCTTGAAGTACCTTATCAGCCATCTCATCCAGTAGTCCCATTGCTGCTTCCATTATTATATCATCAGTCTTAGAGGCCAGTTCTTTCTCACTCGGAAATTGAGTCTTCTTATAGGCATTTTGTCGAGCAGATTGCGGACAGCCAGAACCACCAGCTTTCTTTGCATCTGCTGGCATCCCTCCAACTCTCCGATCATCTTCCTGACTCACCCCCCTTCCCATAACCATTCCAACCTTTTCCGGCCTCACTACTGGCCTCTTCAACGTTCCATTTGCCTTCCTACAAACTTGTACAAGATGACCGAGATGTCCACAGCAAGTGCAATACCGCGGAACATTCTCAGCTTCGAAATATTGCCAGAAACCATTCAATGTTCCATTCTCATTCACAAATTCGATCCAAATCTTATCAATTATTGGCAAAGATACATCAATTTCCAGTCTCACTCTCGCCACATTTGGTCTAGATTTCCGGAGAGTTGCTGAGTCGATGTCCACAACTTTCCCCATCGGAGAACAAATACGGGAAAGGGAGTGGGAATTAAATAGATGTAGAGGTAAATTCCTTAACTGAAACCATACCAGGGTTATATATTTATTTACCAACTATTTTATTAATACCTTGAAAAAATTAAAAAATATAATTAATAAAGTCAATCATATTAACTACTTTGAGGGATTTGTTGACAAAGAGAGTATTCAAATCACACAACAAATTGAAGTGAGAACTACCTCGCAGTGTCATTGTTTGACAATCAGCAGTTAGCGGTTAGCGTTAGCGGATTATATTAGCGAATTTGACCAGCGAATTATGTCAATAGTTGGTAAAAATATATTTGAAAAAATTAGTTTTTTAGATTAAAATGTAAAATGAGCTAAGGGTATACATATAATAATAATAATAATAATAATAATAATAATAATAATAATAATAATAATAATAATAATAATAATTGTTTTAAAAAATAAAAAATAAAAAAATATAATTAAGTCAATCATATTAACTAATTGGGGGATTTATTGACAACAAGAGTATTCAAATCACACAACAAATTGAAGTGGGAAACTATCTCGCAATGTCCTTGTTTGGCAATCAGCAATTAGCTCTTCAATATTAGTATATATTTAATATTTTATGCCCTAACTTTTATTTGCTCTCCCTTATGTCCCGTATTTGGTTTCAACTATACGTATACAATTATTTTATTCACAATTATAATCAATCTTGACTATATTATCTTGCATTTGTAATCTTAGAATTGCCTATTTAAATACGCAAATTTAAAATTCAATTATCTATGCATGAACAATTCCAATATAATTTTGTCCTGATATACTTTAAATTACTTATTTTGAAAAAAACATTGGGCATTATTTCAATCGCGCAATGCGCGTAAAAAACTAGTATATATATATATATATATGTGTATGTTAGAATGTGGCTAAAATTCAACCATGATATCATTGCACGTTGCCTGGCTCTCTTACACGTTCACCGTTTGTTGCGGTTCTTCACTTGCATGCTGCATGTTTGCTTCTTTTTATTGTATACTAATTTTTTACGCGCATTGCGCGATTGTGATAATGCCCAATGCTTTTATTTTTATTTTTAAATAATTACTTTAAAGTATATATCAAGACAAGATTATATTGGAATTGTTCATGCATAGATAATTGAATGTTAAATTTGCGTATTTAAATAGGCAATTCTAAGTTTACAAATGCAAGATAATATAGTCAAGATTGATTATAATTGTCAATAAATATAGGTATGGTTGAAACCAAATACGTGACATAAGGGGGAACAAATAAAAATTATGGCATAAAATATTAAATATATACTAATATTGAAGAACTAATTGCTGATTGCCAAACAAGGACATTGTGAGATAGTTTCCCACTTCAATTTGTTGTGTGATTTGAATACTCTTTTTGTCAATAAATCCCCAAATAGTTAATATGATTGGCTTAATTATATATTTTTTATTATTTTTTTATTTTTTTAAACTATTATTATTATTATTATTATTATTATTATTATTATTATTATTATTATTATTATTATTATTATTATTATTATTATTATTATTATTATTAAATATATGTATACCCTTAGGTCATTTTACATGATAATTAATCTAAACAACTAATTTTTTCAAATATCTTTTTACTAAGATATAATTCTCTAGTCAAATTCCCTAATATAATCCGCTAACGCTAACTGTTGATTGTCAAAGAAGGACATTGCGAGGTAGTTCTCACTTCAATTTGTTGTGTGATTTGAATACTCTCTTTGTCAACAAATCTCCCAAAGTAGTTAATATGATTGACTTTATTAATTATATATTTTTTAATTTTTTCATGGTATTAATAAAATACTTGGTAAATAAATATATAGTATTATTTTGTATTATAACTTTGATATTTAATTAAAAAATCGTGCACAAAAAAGATAATAGACAATGTAGTGAATATAATCAATTGATGAATTTGAATGTAAAGAATTTTTACATTGGAGAAATATAAAGACAATATAACTAATAAAATTATTTATCTTAATTAATTTATTGATAATGAATAAATTTTTTTAATAAACACATTGTAGGGACAATGTAGCGAATGCATATAATCAATTGATGAATTTGAATGTAAAGAATTTTTATATTAGAGAAAAATAAATACAATATAACTAATGAAATTATTTTTTTTATTTAATTTATTGATAATGAATTTTTTTTTTTGAATCACTGCTGGAAATTATGGAATTTCCCACCACCTGAAAGTGATCTTAAATCAAGTCAAAAGCAAAAAGTGGATGGAAATAGCAACAAAGGTTTTTCCGAATCTCAAAAGTGGTCGCAACAAGGCTTTCGACTTGAATGAGACCCCATCTTAAATGAGATTATGAGATCTCATCCCATCCATTAATACATTTCTAATGGAAGGTTGAGATTTGATGAGAAATATAAAGTAATTAAGGTCATACTTAAAACATAAGGGGTAAAAAGTAATTTTAGTGTTGTGTTAATTTTGGTTGGAATTTAATTGCAATATTTAGCATAATAATAGATACAATATTAAAGGTAATAAGTTGTAATTAGTTTGTGCTGAGAGCGTATTTCGTTAAATTTTCTTACATCTACGCGTGGTTCAATATTTTCATACTCTATTCCATCTTCATGCACAAACCCTCAGGCGCATACGTCGTTGCAAACACACGCACACACCCTATTTACACACTTAGATTGCACATACATAGTTAATTGCACACACTATTACCCAATAACGCACACACATACGACACTTTAACTCTCCGATGCACACGCCACTTTCGTAAAAATACGCACATCAGCGAAGGATATGGCGATGGCGATGATGGAGGAAGTTAAGAAAAAGCGCACGTGCAAAACACGTGGATTGGCGACTTGGCATAATAGTCGAAACTGCTCACAGAAGCAGTGGTGATTTTGTTTTGTTAATATTGCACGTACCAAAAACGGAATCTAGCAAAATAACGGTGTGTGCTTTACTTCATGTTGGATGTGTTTGATGTGTGCATTGACTAAATGATGGTTTGTGTTACAGTATTTATTATAAAATATGAACAACTCTTGGCCAATTGCATGCGTTAGGGTGGAATTGTTTTTTATTGGTAAATAGATTAGTAATGAAGATAAGTGCATTGTGGAGTAGTTCCGCGTGCGTATTCGTTGGGAATTCCATGTAAAAGTGGGTAGTGCGTTTTAAGGCTTTGGAGTGAGATTAATACATTACATGCTTTTTATTTGTTGGGTTAAAATCGTGTAAAGAAACTGGAATAGCGTATGACATGAGCATGGTAAGGGGAACATCTTAGGTGTGTTCGGTCGTGGGTATTAGTGAGTGCAAGTAACTGTGTATGTGCGTATTACGGAAGTCACGTGTGCGTCGGAGAGTTAAAGTGTCGTAGGTGTGTACGTCCGTGGGTAATAGTGTGTGCAATTAACTGTGTATGTGCAATCTAAGTGCTTAAATAGGGTGTGTGCGTGTGTTTACAACAGCGTATGCGCCTGAGGGTTTGTGCATGAAGATGGAATAGAGTAAGACATGGAAATTGAAAATATTGAACCAGGAGTGGGAAAAGTGTAGTCTGCATTGTTCATTTAAAAAAAAAAAAAAGACATTCAAAGAAACGACAACAATAGAAAACGTCGTAAGTCAATGTAAAAAAATGAAGAGACAAAACTTAAAGTATCTGTAGCAACGTATAAGGTTTTAGCGAGCACTGGCTCCAGACCCTACAACACAGTTGATATTCGATACCCGATGTGTGTTGCTCAAGGCATAGTTGATATTCGGCAAAAGATTAGTACGCGTTAGTGACTAAACACATCAAACACCCGAAAGAAACCAACCGAACGGGTGGAGTGGTCTGGATGCTGCTCCATAACCTGCACCATGTCATCCAACGCGCCAGCTAACACCTCCGTCTTGTCAGCAAAAATTTCAGCAACAGTCTACAATGGTTGGATTCAATTATTATTAAACTATGACGAGTGGTAAAAGAGAGAAATTAATACATGCACATATTATTAAACTATGACGAGTGTGTGCAATATTTCAAGCAAATCCAAAAGAAAGCCACCTCACCGCAACAAAGAAGATCATACGATATCTGAAAGGCACAATCAATGTTGGATTGTGGTATCCAAAAGGTACAGATTTTACTCTAACGGGTTTTTCAGATGCGGATTTTGCAGGTTGCAAAATAGACAGAAAAAGCACTTCCGGGACATGCCAGTTCTTGGGGGGAAGGCTTGTTTCTTGGTTCAGCAAAAAGCAAAATTCCATTGCAACTAGTACCGCCGAGGCCGAATACATTGCTCCAGGAAGTTGTTGTGCGAAGTAATTTTGTGGATAAAGCAACAATTGAAGGATTACGGAGTTAATTGTGATGACGTTAGTATTTATTGTGATAATACTAGTGCAATCGCTATCACTCACAATCAGGTGATTCACTCAAGAACCAAACATATCGACATTCGACATCACTTCATAAGGGATCACGTTTGATGGTTTTTGGGTTTTCAGGCCCAAGGAGTTCCAACACAACCTTTAGCTAGAGGATACACCTTTCAATAAAGCTTGCTAAAATAATATGGGCTCGATGATTTTGACGTGGAAACCGAAAGGAAAACCACGGGCCTTTTTGGGCGGTGCCAAGCCTAATTCCACTATGCATTTTGTAGGTGTCTTTTGTACATACTCGTAGGGCTATTCTCTATACAAAGTGTTGGGATTCTAATAATATAGCAAGAATAATAGAAAGTAGAATGATGGAATGGTGTGGAAGAGTCCTCCCATGTGTATAGATGAGTGGTAGTCTTCTTCATGTGGTCTTCTTGCTTGGATGAGTGGAGAGTTGTTGTGGAAGAGTGATGGAGCCTTCTTGGGGATGAAAGAATAGTGAGTGGTAGTCTTTGGGAGAGTCCTCCCACATGTGGATGAATGAGTGAGTGGGAGGAGTATTATTTGTTTTGTGTTGTGGCATAGTGCCTTTTCCATGATGAAGGCTCCCCCCCTCTCCTTGTGTTCTCTTTGTCTTCTTATAGCAACAAGAAATAGCCGTTAGGGTGACTAACCATTAGGGAAATAATGGGTATTAAATATGCTAGTAAAGGGTTGGTTATGAATATTAAGTTGGGGGGTTAGGATGAGGTAATTTGAATAGGTAATAAATTGGTAGTAATGGGTTGTAAGGTAGTCTTTATTTGGGGGTTGTGGATGCTTAGTGGGTAAGTAAATAGGTGTCTTTTAATAGGATAACGGCCACTTTAGGCCGACCTCCTACTCGTGTCGATCCCACACTCGCGCTGACTCCCGGGTTGAGCCGACTCCTCGGTTTGGCTCGTATCCCTTTTGGGCTTACTCCATTTTCCTCTTGGGCTTGATCTCTTTTCTTCTTGGGCCCCGAGCCCACGGGGTTCACACCCCATCAACGTTGAAAAGAAAAATCTAAAGATCGAATATATCCCTACGGAAAACCAAGTTGCTTATATTCTCACGAAGCCTTTATGTGAAACGAGATTTTCTACCTTAAGGCACGAGTTGGGAATGATCGAAATGAGCTAAGTATCACTGGACTTAATCTCTCAATTTAAATTGATACTTGTGCTCAAAATAAATTGTTTTATGTGATTATATGCATATTTTTATTCAAAATTTTTATGTGATAAAATTGCAATATGTGTTAGGAATTTATTTGTGTATTTGCATGTGTTATTTAACGTGAAATCATATGCCATGCAAATTAATTTGATATAATGTGCATTTCGTGATTATTTGACAATTTGTTTAGAATTGCATTATTAAATGTGTTATTTTAGTCTACGACTTTTTGTTCGTGTTTGTATAAGTTGATTAATTTGTTTGCATGAACAATTTGCTTTAAAAATCTAATTTAATGTGTTTATTGCATTATATATGTGTTTCGTGCATATGTGATTTATGTGTTATAATTTGATATAAAATGTTTTAGAAATCTGAACTGAAAGTTAAATTTTTGTTAGTTTCTAAAATGTTTAGAATCTGATTTGTGTACAAATTATGTGAAGAGGTTTCTAAATATTAATTTGGAATATATGTGATAATTTTGTTAATTTCCAAAATGTGTTTAATTTGATTTGGAAATTACCGTGTTTATGATTAAATATATTGTTATGTGTGATTGATTATTTATGGATGTTATTTTTGCTACTAACGAGATGTTTGAGTGTGATTGTATTTGTGGTACACGTTTTTGAGAAGGAAATCAAGAGATAAAGGAGGAAAATCAGAGTTTAATTGGGTATCAAACCTCCACCCATAAACTCCAACCCTTTCTAAACCTCCACCCATCTTAAACCTCCCCCCATAATCCTCTCCTAGATCAAAATCTTTCCAAACTGATTCACTCTCTCTCTCTCACTCAAATCAGCACCCCCATACCTCCTCTCAGCTAAATAATCTCAATCGTTTCCCACATAGCAATTAAAACCTAACCCCTTATTAAACTCTCCCCTCTAAACCGTTGCCCATCAAATCTCTTCCCATCCACCGCCATCTCGACCAATGAGAAGCCTGGCCGCTATCCATCACATCCGGTAAATTCTAAACGACGGTCAGAAAATTAAATCACCATCTGCAAGTGAACCGATAGACTTCTCTGACCGCCCTATATATTGAGAGACAGCCGGACTCCACCGTGTGGAAGCTTTGTTTGTCTAAATCTTTTTGCAGGTGTAAAGATGGTACCCAACGAATCACAGGAGAACGAGATGAGGAAGTCGACTCAGAGAACTTGGGAGAAAGTTCTTAAACAACCTCTAAGGGCAAAGCGAACGGACGTACGTCGAAGAGAAGGAGAGACTCTGAGCAACCCACTGGTCTTGATATCTGAAGAGAGAAGGAACGAACCGGAGATGCCACAAGTCCAACCTGTACCAGAGTCACCGCCACGTGAACCTGGTTTCATTTATGAGGAAGCTGATGGCAATAGGAAACTGCCGATCAAACCAGACAAGGTGGAAGGGTCTGAACCACCATTTATGAAGTTCTCACCAGTTGTCCAATCTGATCTTTATGATGAAATTCTGAATATGGGAAATTCAGAATACCTTCAGTATTTGAAACAACTGACTTTCGGGTCGGTTCTACCCCCTCCTGGTTTCGAAGGGCTCTACCAATCTCCACCTCCACCAGAGCCTCTTCCAAAGTTTCCACCAAGTCTACCGACTCTTGCACCACTGCCACAAGAAGTTCCAGCTCCTCTACCGCCTCCTCAGATGCCAGTTAACCCGTTCATCCGTCCTCCCGTGGACTTTACTAGGTTTTTCAATCAAACCTACTCATCATCCAACTCAAACGGGTCAATGTTCGAGGAAAGCTCCAGTGACAACTCTGGACCAGGATACGCTCCTTCACCACCAGGGGGTTATGATTCTAATGACTACATGAGCACTGGCTTCTCTGCTTGCTAATTATGATCCAAAAATGTTATCTCTCTCTTTCTCCCTAAGAAGGAGATAAATAAAAATTATGGTTGTTTTTGCTACTGGTTCTCTCTATCTCTCTCTCCTAAAAATGAAAAATCCCTAAGGTATATAAAAAGATCAAAAGTTTCGTAGCCAAAAAGATACACGAAAATACATGAATAAAAACAAAATAAAATGAATAAAAGAAATTAAAATATATATATATATATATATATATATATATATATATATATATATATATATATATATATATATATATATATATTATATGGCTACAAAAAGGGATAAAAGAAAAGAAGAATTAAGAGGAGAAGTGTCAGAACAAGTAAGAAGAGATATGCCAGTTGAAGTTTCATTAGAAGTTGCTACTGAGAGTAGACAACAAATCACAGAGGATTTATCCAGTGTATTGCCAGTACAAAATATGGAGTCTACCATGCCTATCATGGACCCTGTTCTAGAAGATGAAAATTTATTTGCAGACAACTACACGAGAACCGAAGTTTTAGAAAAAGAGATTGGTGATCTCAATCAAGAGGTCGAATCACCTGAAGAAGAATAAAGGATGCAACTCGTTGATACACCCGTTCTCACAGATCCGAGAAGGATTCCATTTGGATCTCCTCAAAATTTTGTGCAGAAAAGTGATCAAGAAGATGGCATTTTTACATCCTTATTTGCCAAAGTTTCCGAATCCGGTGATGTTGTTTGTCAAACCATTGGAGAGAAGTTGATTGAACAAAATCAAAAGATGGATCAACAACACACGGATACACGAATCAATCTGAAGGAATTAATGGAGTATCAAAACATTTTGAAGACTCAGATTGACAAAGCTGAAAGGATCTTGAAAGGAGAATTAACAAAAGGCTTACTTGAAGTGATTCAACTCATGAAGAAGGAATGTGAAGCAGCTGAAAATATTCACAAAGAACGTCATTTGCGACAAATCAAGGCGATTCAAGATCAAGAAAGCTGAATCAACAAACTTGAAGTTGAACTCACAATTGTAACAAACAAGCTGGAAAATGTACAAGCTGTTTCCATTGAAACACACAATTGTGTTGGAACTGTGAAAGCAAACCAAGACCGAGATTGTAAGACCCTTGCATTTTTGGTTGATAACGCCAAAAGGGGGGAAGAAATTCTTAGTCACTTGGCTTTGCAGCAACAAGAATTTATTCTTGGAAGCCAACAACAGCCAGTAATACCGACCCAAGGTCGAGGCCGAAGCCGCGGACAATCCTCATAAGGACCATCTCAGATTGGTTTTGCTCAGTTCGCGAGTCCTAGTCTTGGTACGAGTACATCGAAAGTTGCTGAAACTCGTGGCTGGTTTGAATGCTCAAAAGGTCCCGCCACTCAGACAACCATATGGACTAAGGAAAATCTACCAAGCATGATCAAGAAATGGCCTGCAGCTGATGAAGCCCAATGGATCTCGGACAAGAATAAAGAAGAAGAAGGCAAACGGAAAAGAACCGAGATGTGGTATGAACTAAGAGATTTCACTGAGAATATGGGCATGAGTCTTGGAGAAGAAAGAAGCTTCAAAGAATGTGTTTTATGGTGGGAAGCTGGAGTTCTTCAAGGCAACAATATTAAAGAAGCTTTTGGATATTACATGGCCGGGCAAGTTACAAAGAGATTTCAGAATGCGAAGTTCAAAGATGATTTCTTCAAGCTCAGAGAACATGTCAAGGAAATTTTGAAGAAAGACATGGGAGTGAAGAAACCTAGAAGGTAATATGAAAAATCTCTTAAGCTGATGTTTTTGCTATTTTCGAACCTCTGTTGTGTTTTTCTCTAAATATTCGAAATATATCAATAATAATTTCCCATGGTCTATTTTGAGTTTAGAATTTTATTTGTCTTTTGTAATTAGACCTTCGTGAATTAAAAAGACAAGAAATGTCAAAACGCGCATAAAAATTAAAAAAAATTGGTGATCAAAAATAAAATAATTCAAGATGCGTTTAGGAGCTTGTCTAAAAATTAATTCACAAGTTTCTTTTGATTGTGTCTAGAAAACCATTTGTTAAACTCATCTTGGCTTTGTCAAATAAAATTGAGCAAAATGATTATTTTTCAAAGACTTAAAGCCAATGACTGAGTATAGGTTTTGGCATTACCAAAAGGGGGGAAATTGTTAGGAATAAAGTGTAATGGTTTTGATATGTCAAATATGTATTTGTAGAACCCCCAATTTTATTTTATAGGTCTAGTAGAGTCTTAGACCATGATCGGGAAATTATTTAAGTTGCAAAAGAGAAAAACAGAGGAAGATGCATGAAAATAGAAGAAGAAGATATCAAGCCGAAAATCAAGAATTTGTCTGGAGAAAATGACAAATTAAAGAAGAAGTTGAATGATATGAAAATCACGTCAATGCTACTCAAAAAGATATCTCAGAAGAATTTTCGTGAAAGAAAATTAAGTTTGGAAGATTGCATGAATTTGACTTGGAGATCAAGCATCTATGGAAAGAAAGGAGTACATCAAAGATGATTAGAAATTTAACCAATAAGTTGTATGGATGAAGTGGAAGATGCTTAATGTATTATGTGAAATGACTTAAGTTCAAATCTCACCATTAACAATTTTACAAGGTAAAATTTGAGAAGCCAAAATTAATTAAGTCTGATGGAGTTAGGCGCTAGTTTGGCTTTTGGGCGTCAATTACTTACAAGTGGAAATTGGGGAGCAATTTGGCTTTTGGGCGTCAATTACTTACAAGTGGAAATTGGGGAGCAATTTCACTTGGGAGCCAATTTCAGAGCAATTGAAATTGGGAGGCGCTAGTTTGGCTTTGGGCGTCAATTACTTACAAGTGGAAATTGGGGAGCCAATTTAAGAGCAATTGAAATTGGGAGGCGCTAGTTTGTCTTTGGGCGTCAATTACAAGTGGAAATTGGGGAGCAATTTCACTTGGGTGGCAATTGGGAGCGATTCAAAGGAATTGGGAGCAATTGAAATTGGGAGGCGCTAGTTTGGCTTTGGGCGTCAATTACAAGTGGAAATTGGGGAGCAATTTCACTTGGGTGGCAATTGGGAGCGATTCAAAGGAATTGGGAGCCGATTTCAGAGCAATTGAAATTGGGAAGTTGTAGTATGGGATGCAATTTGCCAATTTCGAAGTCAAAGTCAAATGATTCAAAATGGGAAGCAAAGCAATTGAAGCTAGTTTCACATGGGAATCAAGTTGTAGTATGGGATGCAATTTGCCAATTTCGAAGTCAAAGTCAAATGATTCAAAATGGGAAGCAAAGCAATTGAAGCACAAGCAATTGAAGCTAGTTTCACATGGGAATCAAGTTGTAGTATGGGATGCAATTTGCCAATTTCGAAGTCAAAGTCAAATGATTCAAAATGGGAAGCAAAGCAATTGAAGCACCAGGAGTAGATTGGGTGCCAATTACAATGGAGAAATTCAAATTGGGTGCCAATTACAAGTCAATTGTAATTGGGTGTCAATTACAAAGGAGAGATTCAAATTGGGAGGAAGTTCAAAGCCAGTTTGAAACATCAGAACACCCAAGACGAAGAAGATGAGAAAACTTACAGTGAAGAATTTCTTAGAAGGAAAAATACTAGTCTAACTAGTATGGGATTAAATTGAAGAATATTTTTGAAGTATTTAAATCCCAAGAACCACTTCAGAGCTGATCAAAGAAGCCACTCTACACAAAACTGAGACCCAGATATTCCCAAGAAACGTGAGAAAACCAGAGGAATATCAGATGAAGTTTGGGTACTCATTTGCATGAAGTTGAAGCTCTACCAACGGCTAGCTTATCTCTTCTGACACTTTGCCAGAAGATAAGATAAGATCTCGGACAAAAGATACAAGAATTCAAAAATGAGATCATCTCTTTCCAACGGGAAAATTCTCATTACAGCTATAAAATGATGAAGATATGAAGACTTGAAGAGGGGGAACAAAAGAGCAAGATATACGAAATAGAGCATAAGAAAGCAAAGAGCAAAAATCTCATTTGGTACAGAGCATACCAAAAGAAATCTTCAAGTGAGAGAAAAGAAAAAGAACTCAGAGAGCTTCAAAGAGAAATATTCTGAGAGTTCAAAAAGCAGAGCTAAACAGAGCATAAAAATCAAGTGTTTTACTTGATACTTTCAAAGAGAGAAAAACACTCAGAGCGTTCAAGAGAAATCTTTCCAAGAGTGTTTCATCTTCATCAAAGAGACTAAGCGCATCATTGAAGATCAACTACAGAGTCTCGAAGTTGGAAGCAAGACAAAACTTGTTTTGGAGCAAAACAAGAAAAGGGAGGAAAGTAGCACGGAGCTGTGAAATCCTGGATTGTCACACGGAGCTGTGAGATCCGAAGCAGCAGTATCGGAGGCACTGGGCGTGATTAGTGCGGGCTTTGTGATCAAAGCACTAGATCACGGGATACGTTTCTGCCAGAGTGTGGAAGACGGGGGGGAAGTAACGCGGAGTCGTGAAATCCTGGGATAGTAGCGCAACGACGTGAAACCCGAAGCAGCAGTGTGGTGTCACTGGGCGTGATTAGTGCGGGCTTGGTGATCAAAGTACTAGATCACGGAAATTCATTGTATCTTGGAACCAAGAAGTGGTGGATATAGTGAATTGCTCTTGGAGATAAGAGCAAGTGGAGTAGGAGGATTACACCACCTCCGAACCACTATAATTGTCTTGTGTTCTTTACTGCTTTCTTTACTTACTGCTCTTTACTTGCTTCACACGAGATATAACTCACACAATCTCACACACACTTTATCTTTATTTATTTCCGCTGTGCACCATACTCTAACAATCTAGTTAAGAGTTTTGGTTTATCTCTGGCTTAGCAATTGTTGTGCTATGCGAAAAAGTTTGAAAGTCTATTAACCCCCCCCCCCCCCCCTCTCTAGACTTTCACCTTACCTCTTTTGGGACCAATAAGGAGAAATAATGTAGCCAGACTTTTGAGCTTCTCCAGAAATCATATTGGCATGGAGGTTAGCTTATCTAGTGACAGAGTGTGGTGCATGACATGTTTCTATGGATTTCCAGAGAGGAGTAGGAGGAGGGATTCATGGAATTTACTGAGTACGTTGGGTAGTCGATCCTCACTTTCTTGGGTTGTGATAGGGAATTTTAATGATTTGTTATTTCAGCATGAGAAAAGGGGGGGGGGGGGGGGGGTAATGCGCATCCAGAAAGTCTCCTTCGCGGCTTTGGGGAGACTATTGATGAGTGTGGATTGGTACAGTTGCCTATGAGTGGTCACCGGTTTACATGGAAGAAATGGGAGGGTACTGATAACTAGATTGAGGAAAAGTTAGATAAAGTGCTTGCCTCAGCACGATGGACTGGCGTGAATGGTGGTGCGGGGGTGGAAAATCTATTAACTCGTACTTCAAATCACTCGCCCCTCTTTCTTAATTTAAATGCAAATTGCATGCAATATGGGAGGAGACCGAGGGGTTTTCGGTTCAAGATGGCTTGGCTACTCGATAATGGCTATAGGGAGGTGGTTCAGACCGCCTGGCGAGAGGGGAGGAGTGAGGGGTTGCTGAATTGTCAGCAGTAGTATGGTTTTAGTTTAATGCGATGGGGAGGTGAGCATTGGAGTATATTTGGGGACAGAATTAAGCAGCTGCGTAAGGAACAGGGAGCTATAAGGAATCGGAGGGATCCGGCTGCCTTGGCCGAGTTCCAACGGTTGAATGACCAGTTGTGGCAGTTGGAAGCTCAGGAGGATGTTTTTTTGGAGACAACAAGCGAAACAACATTGGCTCCGTGGCGCAAATGCCAATACAAAGTTCTACCACAGGTATGCTACTACGCGGAAAGAAAAAAAAGAAATCTATTCCACGATTAATGAATGATGCAAGTGTGTGGGTGGAGGGGGATATGAATGCTATTATTGTTGATTATTTTAGATCTATCTTTTTCTCAAATAATAATGTGTGTGAGGACCCCTTGTTTGATAATATTGGCCCACGTGTGACGCGTGAGCAGAATGATATGCTGTTGCAACCGTTTAAATCTGATGAGGTGAAATCTACATTCTTTGCCATGTTTCCTGATAAAGCACCGAGCCCGGGTGGGATGAATCCGGGTTTTTATCAACACTTTTGGGATGTGGTAGGGGGAGATATGTCTGCATTTACTACTAATTGTTTAAATACTTGTTCTTTCCCGGAAGGATTGAATGATACGAATGTGGTTTTGATCCCGAAAAAGAATGTGCCTGAGACAGTCTCATATATGAGGCCTATTGTGTTAGCTAATGTTTTGTACAGAGTCATGGCCAAGATGATAGCTAACAGAATGAAACTGCTTATGGGGGACCTAATCTCGGAATCCCAAAGTGCTTTTATTCCAGGAAGGCTTATTACTGATAATATTCTTAGAGCAGCTGAGGTGGGTCATTATTTGAGTAGAAAGCATTGTGGTTTGACAGGATGGGGTGCTCTGTAATTAGATATGGCGAAAGCATATGATAGAATGGAGTGGTCGTTCCTACAGAAAATGCTTGTGGTTCTGGATTTTGATGACCGATGGGTCAAACTGATAATGTTATGTGTAACTACAGTCACATATAAATTATGGTGAATGGCGCCCCTAGTGGTCAGGTTATGCCTACTCGTGGCCTCAGGCAAGGTGATCCCCTATCTCCCTATTTATTTAGCATCTGTGCGGAGGGATTATCTGTGTTACTCCAGAAGGCCCAGAACGTGGGGGCAATACACGGATGCAGAGTTGCGAGAGGAGCCCCACTATTTCTCACCTGTTCTTTGCAGATGATAGTCTGTTGTTCTTTAAAGCGAATGTTCAGGAGGCTGGTGTAATTAAGAAGTGCCTCATAAGGTATGAAAAATTGTCTAGTCAGATGGTTAATTTTCATAAGTCAAGTATCTGTTTTAGTAGGAACACCCGAGAGGATGATATGGTGGTTGTGGCGGGTTGCCTAGAGGTGGTGCAGGCTCCCAACTTTGGTAAATATCTTGGGCTACCTTCTTTTGTGGGGAGAAACAAGAGGGTTGTTTTCTCTTATGTGGAAGATAAGATCAGACAAAGGATAGGTTCTTGGAATAAAAAACTGTTATCTCAGGTGGGTAAGGAAGTACTTTTGAAAAGTGTGGCTCAATCAATACCTACATTTTCCCTGAGTATTTTTTGAATACCTAAAACTGTTTGTTTATCTATTGAAAGAACTATGAACAGATATTGGTGGGGTAATGGCACAGGGAAGGGAATTCATTGGAAGGCATGGGACAGACTGTGTATTCTTGAAAAGTTTGGGGGATTGGGATTTAAGGATCTCTGTGCGTTTAATTTGGCAATGCTAGGTAAGCAGGCTTGGCATTTTCTAACCAGCCCTAACTCGCTAGCTACAAAAGTTTATAAGGCACGCTATTACCCCAACACATCTTTTATTGATTCCACGATGGGGGGTTCTCCAAGACATAGTTGGCGTAGTATTATGGCATCGCATGAGCTGGTTTGTTTAGGTGTGCGGAGAAGGTTTGGTAATGGTAAAACAACGCTGATCTGGGGGCATCCCTGGCTACCAGATGACCCCAGCCCTCTTGTCCAAACAATAATGCCTGAGCAGTTGAGGAATAGTGTAGTGGCAAGCTTGATTGACCCGCAAACGAGTTCTTGGGATCCTTATATTTTAGCAGATCTTTTTACCCCTGAAGATGTTTCACGTATCTCTAAGATCCCTATTAGCCAAGATTAAGACGACTCATGGTATTGGCGGGGAGACCCAAAAGTATGCTACACGGTTAAGAATGCCTATAGGCATATTATGGGTGATTATGAACATGACCCGGGAACTTTTGATAGATGGGTTACGTTATGGAAAACGAAGGTCCCTCCCAAGTGGAAGACGTTTTTATGGAGAGTTTTATGTGATATTCTACCAACTACTACTAATTTGCTTATAAAGAGGGTAGAGGTGGATCCTACATGCCCAATGTGTGGGTTGGCAAATGAGAATGTTATGCATGCTTTACTATTTTGTGATTATTCTAGACTTGTGTGGAATATTTCGCAGCTACCGGTCACAAATATTGTGTCCAACTCTTTTTCCACATGGCTTATGGGTGTTTTGGCTACTTTCACAGAAGAGGACTGTGGACTCACGATTGCTGTTCTATGATTCTTGTGGGCTGCCCGGAATACCGCATTGTGGGATGGGGGCGCTGACATAGCGGTTACAGGCCTGACATAGCGTCCCGCTCCCTTCCATGTATCACAGTTAATAAGAATTTGAACCATAATAATAAGTTAAAATCCGAAAGTACCTTATTCCTTATGTCTTAAACAAGACCATTGTTATCACTTCTGAATTATGCATAAATAAGTGATCAACATCAACCATAACAAAATCAAAACCTGAATAGATATCTAAGAGTATCATCAACCTGATGTGCCATCAAACATAAATCCATACATGTATGGCAGAGTTAACCGTTATACAAGGACTTTACCAGTAAGCCCATTCTTCCAACATGGCCAATGAAGGTCATGGGCGTCAATCCCTTAGTCAACGGATCCGTGATCATAAGATCGGTGCCAATATGCACTATTGATACTCTTTTGATTTTGTACCTTCTCCTTAACAAACAGAAATTTCAAATCCATGTGCTTGGCACAACTAGTATATCTGTCGTTCTTTGAGAAGAACATAGCTGCCGTATTATCACAATGAATCCTCAATGGTTTGGCTATAGTGTCGACAATGCCCAAACCATAAATGAAATTACGTAGCCATGATGATTGAATTGTAGCCTCAAAGCATGCTACAAATTCTGTCTTTATAGTGGAAGTAGCAATGACAGGCTCCTTCACACTCATCCAAGATATTGCTCCATGAGCAAGTGGAAAAATATATCCAAATGTGGATTTTCTGGTATCCAAACATCAAGCATAGTCTGAATCCGAATAACCTATAAACCTCCAGGTTATTCGTTCCTTTTTATAGGTGAGCATGTGGTCCTTAGTGCCTTGTAAGTATCACAAGACCCTCTTTTTGCAGTTTTCCAGTTTATATCTTTCTAAAACTTTGTTAATGTGAGTCTTCTAGGATGAACCTAAAATCCCATGTGATCTATCACAGAATATTTCTATTCCAATCACATATGAAGTCTCACCCATATCGTTTATTTCAAAGTTCTTAGAAAGATATTCCTTAACATCACGCAACATCCCTTTATTATTAGTAGTAAGAAGAATGTCGTCAACATGTAATACTAGGATTACAAACTTGCTTCCATTAAACCTTTATGTAGTGGTGGGGAATATCCCGACCGACATAGCTTTACCCCGACCGAGCTGCCTTTGTCTTTTCCTCTTTGTCTTTGCAGGTAACAGGTCGGGTTTCGTGTGAAGAACTCGGTCGGGGTCCGACCGGGAGTTGCCCGAGCGATAGTGTCGACCACCGAGCGGTAGCCCTTTGGCGAGAGAGCTGACAAAGGACACGTGGCGGCTCTTTACGACGACAGATAGGGCACCCGGGAGGATGACACGTGGTGGCTACGTGGAGAGCATGCCGAACGACCGGATTTGTGTCTCCGGTGCAGCGGCTATAAATACCCACAGAAGCTACAGTGTGGGGGACTTTTGGACGATCGATAGGTTGTTACTAGAGAATCCCGACCGCAGTCAGTCGGCACTCAGAGCAACCAAGTAGATTGTACTTAGGGCCTTTACCGCGATCAATAAAGATATTTACTTGCTTTAATTGGTCTCGGGTTTATTTTATTATTGCTTACGTAGAATTAGCAGTATCATGTAGATACACCGATCAATAGTGATCTCTACAAAACCAAATGACAATTTCAAGTACCATTGTTTAGAGGCATGTTTTAATCCATAGATCGACTTCTTCAATCTACATACCAGATTTTCATTTCCTGTGGCCATGAAGCCTTGCGGCTAATCCATGTATACTTCCTCTTTTAATTTATCATTCAGAAATGCAATTTTAACAACCATTTGGCGGAGCTCAAGAACAGAATGAGCCACCAAAGCTAAAATAATTCTCAAGGAGAATTATTATCCTGTATGATTTGGTTAAATGAGACCGGAAAATGCTCAAGTCACTTTCATGCTCAAGTGCATAAACAATATAGCCATCAGGAATGACTGATCTTTTCTATCTAGTAGATCTCCTTAATGCCACTTCCTGCTGAGATTGCACGTGATCATCATCTTGAGTTTCAACCTCATCTTCATTTACAATAGCTTCCTCATGTGGAATTGGAGCATCTAGTTGTTGTTGTTCCAAAGTATTTCCATAAGGCTACACTGCAGCAATAGGAACAACAACAGGAAAAAGGATTACTTGATGAATCTGGATCCATCAATGACTCCTTAATCTCAACATTACGAGCTCCCACACTCCTACGGACTTCGCCATTTTAAATGAAGCGAGCATCACCAGACTCAACAATCCTCGTACTTATGATTAGGACAATAAACATGTACCCTTTAGACCTTTCTGGATATCCAATGAAATAACCACTAATGGTTATGGATTCCAATTTATTTTCATGTGGATTATATATCTTCACTAGATTTCCTTCTTGTCCACAGTTCATAAGGTGTTTTAAAAACAACCTTACTAGGAACCCTATTGAGTAAGTATGTTGTTGTCTTTAATGCATATATCCACAATGAAACAAGCAATGTATAGTTATTGACCTTACTCCTAACCATTTCCCTTTAGAGTATGATTTCACCTTTCTTCCACACCATTTTGTTGTGGTGTGCCTAGCATTGTGTATTATGCACAAATGCCCTTAGAGTCGAGGAATTTCTTTAAATGAGCCGAGAATTTGCCCAACTTTTGATGTTTTCCCATAATACTCATCACCTTTATATGATCTAATTGTCTTTACCTTTCTATTTAAATGACTCTCAACTTCAAATATGAATGTGTCTAGGACATCCGCAGACTGAGATCTTTCACACAGTAAATAGAGGTAACAGTACCCAGAATGATCATCAATAAAGGTAATAAAGTATTTATCACCGCCCCAAGACGGAACATCAAAAAAAGACCACAGATATCTGTATGTATTAAATAAATCAAGTAATCAAGGGCTTCTTGTGGCTGAGTGTACTGATACATGTCTGACTTGCTTTACCTTTATGCAATCGACACATGCACCATTCCAGTCAGTAAAATCCAATTGAGATTCCAACTTTAATAAATCTCAATATACTTTCTTTGGATATATGACTAAGCCTTTTATGCCACAAGTCAGTTGAAGATTCTTTTGGTGCACTCCTTTTAACTAGGGGTGTCAAAGTGGGCCGAAGCCCGCAGGTTAGGGCCGTAAGAAATTAGGCTCGCGAAAATGCGGGCCTAATGGGCATGGCTCGTGGAGGACCAGAGCCCGCGCGGGTTGCGGGCCAGACCATATTTAAAAAATAAATAAATAAATAATATATATAATATCTTTTTTTTTAAAAAAAAAATTATATATATAATATCTTAATTCTTAGGCAGTGTGTAGATCTGACTATCTAAGAGTACGCAGAAGAGGAGAAATCCAATAATTCAATAATCCTCCGCCAATTCTTAATTCAATAATTCCTAGAGTACGTAGTTCTTTGGTTCTCCCGTCTACATCCGTCTCCAACTCTATCAAACAATTACTAAAACTAAATCATCAATTCATACATATTTATGAATTACTAAATCGCCTCCAAGTCCAGCAAACATACATATTTATATATGTATTATACACAAACGGGAACTGTAGAGGGAAAATCTGAAGCCGAGAGAGAAATGGAGTGTGATGTTGAACCCTAGCTTTGATCACCCTTCTAGAGTTATGCTCAACACGTGGTATCAATCCGGGAGATTTGGACGAGGTTTATGAATTTTATGGAAGTTTCCGACGCATTGAGGTGTATCTTACACCGTGAGAATGCGAAAGAACGGCCTAAATAATGCCATATTTTAAGCGATTTTAACATATTTATATACTATTTAATGTTTTTTTTAAAATTTAAGTGATGGCCCGCGGGCTAGCCCGCATGGGGCGGGCTTGGGCTGTATAGTTCCAAGCCCGCGAGTTTCGCGGGCCGGCCCGCTAAAGCCCGCCAGATAAAAAGCCCGCGGTGGGGTGGGCCTAATGAGGCGGGCCGGCCCGCATTGACACCCCTACTTTTAACACAAACATCACATTAAACAAGGATTTAACAAAGTCATCATTATGATTGAAACAGTATAGTGTATCCAACTAAACACCAGAACCATAAAGGTTTTTGTTGATACGAACATTTGTCTCCAATCTTAAAGTAAAAACCCAATGTTTCTAACCTAGCTGTTGAAACAAGATTTCTAGAACAATTTGGAACATACAGACAATTCTCAAGATCAAGGCAAAAACCTGTATCCAGCTTAATTCTGTAAGTTAATATACCTTTAATTCTAGCTTTCATCATGTTTCCCATGAAAAGACACTTTTCATTTTTCCTATGAGGTTGAAACATTAAAAAAAAAAAACTTGCTTAATGTTATAAACATGTGTTGCAGCACCAGTGTCTAACCACCAAGTATTAGAAAGAACCTTAACAAGATTGTATTCAAAGCATACTGAAACTGAATGTATACTTTTATTTCCATCCAAGCTTTCCTCTTCAAGCATTCAGCCTTCTTGTGCCCAGGTTTGTTACAGAATATCATTTCTGCACTTTATGAACATCACCTTGCACCTTCATAGGACGCTTGACCTTCTTTTCTTAAACTTGCTGCTATTACTACTGACATTAGAACTGTCACCATTATAGCATGATCCGATAGTGTTCACTGCGAACATTTATCTCACATATCAATTGCTTTGAGTAATAAACCTTTATTCAGACTATAATTTATAGACCTTAAGTTTGTATTTAAATTCGCCTTTGGGTCAAATTTAAATACAATGTCAATTTACCGACATGCATCATTCACACATACTTGAATGAGACTATTCATCGAGTTTCATATATAGGTCATCTTTGGACATGCACTACATATTAACAAAACAAGAATCATAATCTCCTAAATTGTCATTAATCACATGTCTTATCTACCTTTGGGCAACCACTAGAACCATGTGTTAATGATCACAAATGTCTATCAATCCTTTAGTGTCATTCAATGATGCAAAATTCATGTGTATAATAAACATTTGTAAACATAAATAATTATTTAGCTATTACCTTGAGTGGACCACTTTGGTGACTAACGCACTCGCCTTATGCTAATAATTTATTTATGTAAATAAACCTTAATTTATGTTGTAACATAAACATAAATGATTATTTAGCTATTACCATGAGTGGGCCGCTTTGGCGACTAACACACTCACCTTATGCTAATAAATCATTTATGTAGGTAAACCTTAATTTACATATATGTTGTAAACATAAACATAAATGATTATTTAACTATTATCTTGAGTGGGCCGCTTTGACGACTAACACACTCGCCTTATGCTAATAAACCATTTATAAACATATATATAAATTAATAGTGATATAACCTCCAGCCATAATTGATCCCAAATGAGCCTATAATTTAAAGCAAGCACTTAAAACCTTAAATAAACCAAATAGGCCCAAATATAAGTCCAAATTAAATGAGCCTAAAATTTAAAGCGAGTCTGTAATGCCTTAAATAACCCAAATAGACTCAATTTAATTTGTCCAACAAAAAACCTAGCTGCTACCTTCAACATATTCATAGGCAGCTAGTCAAATAACCCTTAATTTATATGTCGTTCTCTTATAACATATAATTCACAATTTGATAGAGACAAACCATATAACATATGAATCATATACCGTATGAACACAGTACAACTAACATATATATATATATATATATATATATATATATATATATATATATATATATATATGTTTCTTGATTCCATATGATTCAATTGTAGAATATATATACATTATACATTACCGTATATACATACCAACCATATATGTTTGATGTTCAATAACAAGTAATACGGTTCTCTTATCCACAAGCATATATATATATATATATATATATATATATATATATATATATATATATATATATATTGTACAGTACGTACACAGCAACATATATATTTGATGGCAATAGAAAACCAAAAAAAATTAAAAAAATATATATATGCACTAATAACATCAATAGTTATGCTGTGCAACCGAATGCACCACGCGCATGGTGCATACGATGCAAAACAACGTTTGACTAAAAACGCGCGTCCCACTTAAAAAAAAAAAATTAGGTTCGATTCTCGGCAATAGCATTATTGTGGATATATAGTTATGAATTTCTAGATATATAGTTATGAATTTCTAGATATATAGTTATGAATTTATGGATATTTAGTTCATTCATTGTGGATATTTAGTTCATTCATTGTAGATATTTACTTCATTCATTCACTGTGGATATATAGTTATGAATTTATGGATATATAGTTATGAATCTCTGGATATATAGTTATGAATTTCTGGATATTTAGTTCATTCATTGTGGATATTTAGTTCAATCATTGTGGATATTTAGTTCATTCATTGAGGATTTTTACTTCATTCATTCACTGTGGATATATAGTTATGAATTTGTGGATATATAATTATGAATTTATGGATATATAGTTATGAATTTATGGATACATAAAAATGCTATTGCCGGGAATCGAACCTAATTTCTTCTTTAAGTGGGACGCGCGTTTTTTAACCTAAACGACGTCGTTTTGCATCGAATGCACCATGCGCATGGTGCATTCGGTTGCACAGCATAATTTGCGCTAATAACATAGCAATACACAGTACATATTTAGCTTGATTCCATCATGAACAAAACACAAACATAGGGTTTTAATTCCAATGATTACAATTGTATATATATGAATTGCGTATATACATTAACATAGGGTACGTATACACCAAATTGATTCAAAGAAACAGTATGTAACCCTACGTAAATAGTATGAATTCATTAACATACTTTCATCCATATAAATTCATCATTGACGAACTGGCGAATTGATTCTAAATCAACAAACCCACAATTAATTAAACTTTATAATTAAAAATCCCCAAATATCAAGAATTCTAATTTTAGTGATTAATCTATTTACAAGCAGGCTCTGATACCAAATGTTAAATAATCCATTATGCGCTATAACTTGAATGCGGAAGCACAATTAACAATGATCGCATGTAAATCAAATCAATCAACTAAACAATGTTCATGATCATGGATTTTTAATTAAACAGAAAAGATAGAATTTACTTGGTTCCATTGAAGATGTAACAATTGAATGAATCAAGAATATAATGTTTCACCTCTCTGATTCGTATACCTTAATCACCTCCTGATGATACGGAGAATAAAAAACTTAGAGATTTGAAACCGTTAAGATTCCTAGAGTTTTCCTGGGTATTTATAGATGTGATGAGAAACCATCTTTCAAGAGGAATGAGGAACCTCCTTTAGGAATGTGACCTCCTTTTAGGAATAGAAGTCCCTTTAGGAATGTAAAACCCATAACCTTATCTATTATACATCTTTTAACCCTTATTATATGTTGGAAATTTATATAGTAATGGAGATTAATGTTTCAGATAAACTACCATGAAAACTTAAATAATATTTTGAGTTGTGGAGTTGTAAATATTATTTTAGTTTGGTAGAAAGTTAATTAAAATACTGGGAGAAATGTATATAGTTAATATGCTTGAGAGTATATAGCTATATGCTTGTGATATATAGCTAATATGCTTGAGAGTTATAGCTAATATGCTTGTGATATATAGCTAATATGCTTGAGAGTTATAGCTAATATGCTTGAGAGTATTAATGCATGTTTGGATATTTTCATGCGTAAGGTTTTGGGGCATTTTGAAGCTATATGCTTCAATACTACACTTAACGTGCTTGGAATATGCTCTTCTATTTATGCATTTTGAAGCTATATGCTTCAAAATTACACTTAACATGCTTGGTATATGTAGCTGTATGCTTGAGATTATTGAACTACATATATGGATATTATTTATATTTATTCTTTGCATGTTTTCATGCGTAAGGAATATATAAAAATATATATATGTATATAATTTTGCATACAATTACTGACTCAATATAATTTTATTATTTCTCCAGTGATAGATATATCAATCAGGATATATCTTATCTTATGGAAGTTGAGTTTTAGATCACAGCAACTTCCATGTAACTTCTCCAAACAGATATATTTTTCATCTATAAATATATTGGAGAAAATCTGAAAGGGACATGCAATTTTTACAGGCAATTTACATGCATATTTTACAAGCAATTATTTTGCAGGAAACCAAGATACTTCACAGGCTTACATCTCTACTGGGAATTCTCAAATAACGCAACTTGAGAATTTCATTCATCTTCTTGTATCCCATAAGATTAAATCTTGAACCTTGTTGCTTTTATAGAGGGAGATTTAAAGCTTATATGAAAGTGATTACACGCCTGAAGATATCAAATGATCCAGTTTTTGTTCCCTGTTGTATTTTGTATTATTGTTGTATCTCAAATGTATTACAGATTACAAGCACTTTTTCCAACAATCTATAAGCTTTAAAATTTATAAACTTGTGATCATTGGTCTTGCCTTGAAAGTTTTGAAGGCAAGATGTCAGGCATGGAAGAATAAGTTCTCATCACGGTAATATTTACGGAATGAGATTCTGAATTTGTTGATGAGAGGATGACAGAAATCACTTTTGGGTTTGTCATTGTTTATTGTACAAGAAGATTTTCGTGCGGTTTTGTATGGTGTTCATGGCATGCTATGTACATGTTGTACATGTGGTTTGAATATATTCTATGAAGTTTCATTTTTGTTTTCACTCAAAATCATGGGCATATCAAATTATGCCAAGATGATTAGTGAGATGTGAAAATGATTTTATATAAATAAATCATTTTATTAGCTATGATTTATTTGGAATGAGAAGAGATGTTCTCTCCATGGTAGGGTGAGTGGTTTTAGCGCATCAAAGGTCGAAAGCGATGGATTATCAAGGTAGATACATGTTACAGGATGAGATCGGTACAGTATCTTTTATATCTTTGTCTCGACCTTGGCAGATACGTAAGTTTTACGGGTTAAGTTCTGGATTATGTCTAGAAGATATGCATGAGATTCTTTTGAATTTTGCATAACCTGTTAAATACAAGGATATGTTTATGCATGTATATAAATATTTTTTATATTGAGACTCTGTCTCGATTGCATGCATAGTATACAAGGTACATGTATAATATGTTGGATCTTGAGGTGCTGTAAATCTGCCAAATTTGAATTAATTTGGTGTTATCACTTTTTTGTTTTCTTATGCATGGTTACAATGTTTAATGATTGTAAGTTGGAAATAATTTCAATGTTATGCATGGAACTATTGATTATTTAAGCACACAGATGATTTTTATCCTTGTGAAAGCTTTTGAAATATTATGTTATTAATATTTTTGATAAAGCCATAAATGCCTTTGAAATGCTCTGTTATATTTCTTATGAAAGCATGTAGAAATTTTTATGCATGAAGTATGCATAATGAAATTCATAAAATTTATGAATGCCTTTAACACAAAGTTTCTCATATTGAGAATGTGTTAAAATTTTGAAAGCCAAAAAGTTTACTAGTTTATCTAGTATGGATGGCAGTTAGCAGTGAAAAGAAAGTTTAAATTTAAATCAAGGATTATGATTTAAGTTGCTATGATTCTTCAGTTTAGAAGAAACATGAAAAGTTAAAAGCTTAACATCAAAATGGTTTATTCTCCAAAGTTGATGTTCTGTGAATGGAGGAGGTTTATTCTCTAAAGTTGATGATGTCTTAAATGGAGGAGGTTGAATTTTTATTTTAAGAAGTCCTCACTGCTAATAAGTTCAACATGATGATTGAAATTCTTGGTTGTAGAATTTGCAGGATATAAATATTTAATTAGGAACCTATTAAGTGGGTTCCGGTTAAAATCAATTAAATATTTTATTTCATCAGTTCATTAATAGGATATTAAAATTATATCTATCATCATGTTCAGTTGGCTAAGTGGATGAGATTAAAAGGAATTTTGATATACTTGAGTAAAACCATTAATTATGGTTTAGTATATTTAACAGAAATTTTCATCCGGAAAAGATATTCTAATGCCAGTTGAATGTGTAATCATGAAACTTGTTCGTCATTTAGTAGATGGATATTTCTACTTGGAGAAGGTGTTGTTTTATGGGTTCTAAAAGCAAAGTTTCTTTTTTCAACTACGGCATCTGAATTTCTTGTGTTGGCTTTGACATGAAAGAATTTTATTGGCTAAGGAATTTAATTATTTAGATTCCGGTTTGGCCAAAACCGATGTCACCAGTTTAGTACATTATGACAACGCTACTACACTGACCATATCATATAAACAAGTGTTTATAATGGCAAGTGAAGGCACATGGGCTTGAGATTTAGCTATGTGGAAAATCCTATGTAATAGTGTTCTAGCACTGGACTTGGTACAGTCCCGATTTTAACGGATCCGTTTGCAAGAGTCCTTGCAAGGGACATGGTTCATCGGAAGGGATACGGAAAGCCTAAATTAAAATTTCAAGTGAAGGAAAGCTCAACTCACGTCTAAGTTATTACGTTAGACCTTGAGTTCAATGTAGATGAGTACTTCATTTTGTGATTTGCAAGCATCAAAAGTTTAATTAAAATTGTATCCAAAGATAAGGTGATGCTTGGTTCTGCATCGTTGTAGGGATGAGTTTTTACTCTTAACTGATCTTTTGAAAAAATGCAAGATGCAGTGCATGAGATAAAAGATTAGCCTCTGTGAGCATGAAGTGTGGCCGCTTCAAACAAGTTTGGGCTTTACTTGGTACGTGCTCATTAAAGGATACGGACACATGGCCATAATAGTGTCAAGTTACAGTGAGTTGTAATGACTGTAAAACTTGTGTGTGTTATATCTACGTTTCTTCAAAGAGACTGCGTGATTCAAGGTCCGTCCATCACTGCAATCCGAATTAATGTAACGCATATAATACTATGTGAAAGTTCAATCTCTAAGACACTTTCATTTATGCATGAGTTTTGGATTTATCTTGGTAAAGTATTAATCTTTACTATATAAATGGAGGAGGATTGTTGGAAATTTATATAGTAATGGAGATTAATGTTTCAGATGAACTACCATGAAAGCTTAAATAATATTTTGAGTTGTGGAGTTGTAAATATTATTTTAGTTTGGTAGAAAGTTAATTAAAATACTGGGAGAAATGTATATAGTTAATATGCTTGAGAGTATATAGCTATATGCTTGGTATTATATAGCTAATATGCTTGAGAGTTATAGCTAATATGCTTGAGAGTATTAATGCATGTTTGGATATTTTCATGCGTAAGGTTTTGGGGCATTTTGAAGCTATATGCTTCAATACTACACTGAACGTGCTTGGAATATGCTCTTCTATTTATGCATTTTGAAGCTATATGCTTCAAAATTACACTTAACATGCTTGGTATATGTAGCTGTATGTTTGAGATTATTGAACTACATATATGGATATTATTTATATTTATTCTTTGCATGTTTTCATGCGTAAGGAATATATAAAAATATATATATGTATATAATTTTGCATACAATTACTGACTCAAAATAATTTTATTATTTCTCCAGTGATAGATATATCAATCAGGATATATCTTATCTTATGGAAGTTGAGTTTTAAATCACAGCAACTTCCATGTAACTTCTCCAAACAGATATATTTTTCATCTATAAATATATTGGAGAAACATTTGAAAGGGACATGCAATTTTTACAGGCAATTTACATACATATTTTACAAGCAATTATTTTGCAGGAAACCAAGATATTTCACAGGCTTACATCTCTACAGGGAATTCTCAAACAAAGCAACTTGAGAATTTCATTCATCTTCTTGTATCCCATAAGATTAAATCTTGAACCTTGTTGCTTTTATAGAGAGAGATTTAAAGCTTATAGGAAAGTGATTACACGCTTGAAGATATCAAATGATCCAGTTTTTGTTCCCTGTTGTATTCTGTATTATTGTTGTATCTCAAATGTATTACAGATTACAAGCACTTTTTCCAACATTATAAACTTAAATTTTAACAGAATGAGAGGAATGGAATTTCACCCAGTAATTCTGTCTTTACACATCACTAATCATCAACGTGAGTACCTTGTAGAATTACAATCTTTATTATATAAATCATTGTTAGGAAATAATTAATTCTAACATAGAGTTATAAATATTATTTTATAGTTTGGTAGAAAGTAATTTGGGAAATACGAATTGATGTACAATTTGTTAATAACGAATTAATGTACAACTCGTTACTTACGAATAAATGTACAATTCGTTAATCAAACGAATCGGTGGTTTTGATTGTATCAAATCATTGAATAAAAATTCATTGGCGTTTTGTATAATTTGTTGGTTAACGAATCGATGGTTTCGTTTGATGAATTCTGCCTTGCCGCATGTTTGCAAAATTCGGCCTTGCAATTACAATTGTTAATCCGGCCTAGAAATAACAATTTGTTAAACTTTCAATTCGTTGGCTTTGTTTATTGCTACACTCGTGTATGTATATATATTACGGAGTACTTATTTATTTATTGTGTGACATGCAATAATAAATATAATATATATATATATATATATATATATATATATATATATATATATTTACTTTATAAATCCGCATGCAGTGCATGTACCTACGAAGGTACATATCTTATGAAAATAAAGTTCAAGTAATTATTATTTTTTCATGTCTGATATATCATTTTAGATATATTTTATGGAAGTTGAATTTTAAACTACCTGCAGTAACTTCCATGTAACATCACCTAACCATCAAAATATTTTATATAAATATTTGGAGAGACATCTAAAAGATACAGAAAAGTTAACAGGCAATTGATAGGCAATCAACCTGCAGTAAACCAAGATATTTCACAGGCTTGCAATTCTACAAGAAATTCTCAAAAAAAAAAAGCAACTTGAATCACCTTCTTGTATCCCATAAGATTAAATCTTGAACCTTGTTGCTTTTATAGAGGGAGATTTAAACCTTATAGAAAAATGATTACACGCCTGAAAATATCAAATGATCCCATTTTTGTTCCCTATTGTCTGTATTTTTGTTATATCTCAAATGAATTACAGAATACAAGCACATTTTTCCAACAATTTCATATTTCAGTTTCAACACATACAACTTCTGAAAGTTATATTCTATTGAGTATTTACTGAAATTTTGAGCTTGTATGTTCTAAGTGTCATATATGAACTTCATTCATATATATTCTGCTATATGATTTTGTTCCCGTCTTGCTTTAATCCATAAATTTTGCATTAATTAGTAACTACACTCCAAACAAGCATAGTTCTGCAGAAATTTTCAGTCTGCCCAGTTAGAGAAAATCATTCCAAAAAATACTTCCGGACTTCCTTGTCTCATATTGATCATTTGTTTTCCCCAAATATTACCCTTTCTATGAGTTTAGCCATTTTGGGTTAAGTTTCTTGACTTAGTCTTAAACTTCGAAAGAACCCCACGGGACAAGACTTATTTTTACTACTTGAGTGAATTTGATGATTAGGATATTTTATTATACACGATGGAAAAATAACTAGTGATCATCCAATTTAAAGAGTGCAAGAAGTGAGGGAGTGGCGTGAGTTCCAATTCTCATACTTGGGGCAGATTAGGAAAATGTAGGGTCTTAGTGAGATAGATGAGCAAGAATTAAGTCTTGACATGTGCCTCATGATGAGAGTCATTAAGGGACAATTTTCTCAAATGGCTAATGTGATTGAGGGCTTGAATGGTCGAATGGAGAGAGTGGAGGGAGATAGGAGACCAAATCATCAAAAAGAATGTCAAAATGACAGGGTGAATGTGAGAGCTAATGAGAGAAGGGATGAAGGCAGTACAAGTGAGGGAGATAAGGGAGAATAATATGATAGGAGAAGAAGAAGTAATAATAGAGGATATATGAGGGATAGAGATGAGGAAAATGATGGCATTGGGAACATTAACGCACCTGTTCCTAACTTTACGGGTAAGAGAGATCCTGAAGCTTATTTAGAATGGGAGAGGAAGGTAGATAGAATTTTTGATTGTCATAACTACTCTGGAAGAAAAAAAAAAAAAAAAAAAAAAAAAAAAACTTAAGATGGTGATACTAGAATTTAGTGATTTTGCTACTCTTTGGTGGGATAAAGAGGTGTTGGATAGGAGAAGGAATGGGGATGGAGAGGTAAGGAGTTGGAGAGAAATGAAGGTGTTGATGAGAAAGAAATGGGTCCCTACTTCATACCAACAAGAATTACATCAACAATTACAAGAACTGGTACAAGACAGAATGTATGTAGCTGAGTATGACCATGAGGAGTAGAAACTCTTGACAAAGCATGGAATTATAGAAGATCCTGAAACTACTATTTCTAGGTTTATCAAGGTGTTGAATTGGGACATCCAAGATGAAATTGAAAAATCTACTTGGATTATGAAGTGGTGGTTAAAAAGGTCATCCAAGTAGGATAAAAAAATAAGGGCTCAGAACTGGAGGTCAAGCAAAGAAGTGAAAAGATACTTCAAGCCTAAAGGAGAAGTAAGCAAGTCTATTCACAAGGACAAGGGCAAGGTCGATATTTCTACCAACCGGACTAGCAACACCAAATATTTCAAATGCCAAGGTAGAGACCACATAGCTAAAGATTGTCCTAACAAAAGAAATGCGATTTTGCTTGATTCAGGGGAATTTGAGACTGATCCAGAATCTGAGGAGGAATCTAGAGCTCCTAGTGGAAGTGAAGATGAAATTCAAAGTCCTGCTGAAGGAGATATGTTGATGGTGAGATGATTGTTGAACTTGCAAGATAAAGGTGAAGAAGAGCAAAGAGAAAACATATTTCACACTAGATGTCACATTCATAGCAAAGTGTGTAAGCTTATAATTGACGGGGGTAGTTGTACTAATGTAGCTAGTATTGAACTAGTTACAAAGCTAGGATTGAATGCTATTGAGCACCCTATGCCATACTCTCTACAATGGCTAAAGAAAAATGGAGAAATCAAGATTGACAAGCAGGTGTTAGATCCACTCTCCATTAGAAGGTATACCAATGAGATTTTATTTGACGTAGTCCCCATGCAAGCTGCACATGTGCTTTTAGGAGGCTTTGGCTGTAATAACCCAAAATTTCATTTTATAAATCTGGTATTAAGAAATTCCAAAACAGCCTTTTTCACTCCATTAAAAATTTTCACGATCAATCGGTGCTTGAATTAAATATTTTCGTCACATTTTAAATTAATTCGACACCAAAATTTATTCTATTTTGAAAATTCATAAATTTCGGGTACTTCGCGTACCAAGATTTTAATCGAGAAATTTATCTGAGTGAGACCAGGAGTATTCGAAAGATTTTTAAACAAGGGTTCATCTAAATAGCTTTTTGAGAAAATTCATTTTCAACCCCAAAGTATTTAAAATAGCATTTCTAGCCTATGGTTTATGTTGCATGGTGGACTACTAGACATCCAAAATCCCTTTCCTCATTCATCTTCTAGCTTATGAAATTACTCCTTTGCCATCAACCAATCATTGATGATCAACCTAGGGTTTTGGACCCTATATATAAACTCCATTATTCCATCTTGATTCCCTGATCTCTTTCTTGGCCTTTCCACACATTTTGTCTGCCATGAAAAGGGGAGAAAACAACATCACAGTAAGCCCATCTCCTTCTTCAATCCAAGCTTTCATTTCTCTTCTAGTTTCTTTTAATCTTTGAGACTCCAGGCTAAGGTTGTATGGTGTTTGGGAAGTATAGGTGGTGAAGGAGGCACAAGCTAGATAGAGAGGAAGAAGAGATCCAAGCTAGAAGAAAGTCTACAAGAGGTATAACCCCATGGATTCCTCTTTAAAATTTGGCTCTATGAAGCCTTAGCTTTGAGTAGAAATGAGTAGAAACTATAAGATTTTGTTGTGTTTATGCTTAGAAGTGGTTTAGCATTTGTTTGTGAGTTGTTGAGATTGTTTTGGACTTGTTTGGATTGGTTTTTGCAAATGGAAAACCTTCTGGTGCACAACACAGTGTGCACCAGATCAGAGTCACGGCCCATCAGGAGGGCCGCCGGCTAGAGCTGTGGTGGCACAGGACTAGGGCACGGCCTCAGAGGAGGGCCGCCGCCTAGTCCCGGTGGAGTAACGGGATACAAGGGGCGGACCATGAGGAGTCCCTGACTTTGATTCTGAGGAGAATCTGTGTGTAGTGGCCGGGCCCTTGTGGCTCAGCTACGTGTCGTTTCAGGCCGAGTGTTACGGGCCCTTGTAGCTCGGCTCTTCGGGACCGTCTTAACGCACGTTTTGGCCTTGATTTCGTTGAATTTGGATTAAAAATGAGTATGTTATGAAGGTTTTAGTGGAGATTTGCTATACAGAGTATATGTTTGCTAATTCACTGTGTATGAAAAATTATTTGACTAAGTGATCTGATGATGTTTTTATTGAGTAAAGAAGCATGATCATTTGAGAATATGTTTTATTATGAAAGCATGACTAGATTCTGATATTTGATCAAGGTGAAATGAAGCACATTTTGTTTATAGAATGAATAGAATTTGCTAAGTTGCAAACCGAGCATGATGTTATATTCTTGAGTACTTCATGGTATTTTATACATGATTTAGAAGCATGTTATAGAGCATTTTGGCATTTCACATATGTCATATTTCAAAAATGCATAAGGGCCAACGTGAGCCCGAGAATTATTTTCGAAAATCATGAGCATGTGTATAGCATTCTTTGATGCATTTGAGAAGTGGAAAAGTTGTTGCATGCATAAGATTGATGCATGAGAGATATATTATGTATTATCTATATTGGTGAGGTTTCGGAGGATATCGTTTGGACTATGTCCTCTTGGGAGATATTTATGGACATTGCGGTCCCAGTGTATGTAACGCGGCGTATTCCCACATTACGAGGTTGGAAACTGTCCGCCAGGCTTAGAATCCTGGTAGGGGGTGTGCACACTGAAAGTTCGATACCTGATTCCACAGCGCGCAAACCACGAGATTGGTTCCGTAGACGGTAGAAGATATTGGGTCAGACTTACGCCGTTCCCAATGGGGCAACTCACGCTACGGTGAAACCCTGAGCCGTCTACAAGCGAAAAGAGAAAGAAAGTGACTAGATACTCAAGAGAAAGAAAGCGAGTCTAGATAGACTCAAGAGAAAGAAAGTGAGTAGATACTCAAGAGAAAGAAAGAGAGTCTAGATAGACTCCAGAGAAAGAAAGTGAGTAGATACTCAAGAGAAAGAACGTGAGTAGAGACTCACTAGACCTCCACAGAAAGTACTCTATTTTTACAACGAGTGTACATGAGTATATATATATGCATGAGTATATTGTTGCACGAGATTGCATATATGTATGCGTATATTGTTGCACGAGATTGCATATGAGTATGAGTATATCGTTGCACGAGATTGCATATGAGTATGAGTATATTGTTGCACGAAATTGCATTCGAGTAAAGTATCGCATGAGATTACATAATGTGAATGTTGATTTATAATCGTTTGTGGTATTAGAAGTCTTGTTTATTGAATTATGAGTTGAGATTAGGAAAGCATGATTATACCCGTTATATGGTTTATTAGCATGATCCTATCTGTACGTGTGGATTGTTTGATAAGTTATTTGAGAAAATATAATGTTGTGAACCTAAGTGAATAGTCTTATGTATATGAGCATGCTAGTTGATATTATAGGGTGCAAGCATCTAGAAAGTGCATGATAAATCTAAAGATGTATATGAGATGAGTTTGTTGTATACCTGTGAAATCAAATGTTTTCAAAGTATACTCTATAGTACTTTACAGGGTTGAGTGTGGTTATACTTAGCTTCGTGCTAACGGGTGTTTTTCCTATTTGTCTATTTGTTGCTTGCAAAACCCCTTTCAGGTGGACCCAACAGTGTGACGAGGTCGAGTTAGATTAGTCTCGTAGATAGAGATATCTAAACTCTAGTTTTATTGTTGATCTTTGTTATGAATTTAGACTTATTTTGATATTATGGTTTCGCGGATGATGTAGACTATTGGGGTGATGTTTTTCCCCCTTATGTTTCGATTTTTATGATGGATGCCAGACTTTTACTTTATTTCTAGTTTTACCCCTTAGCCTTTGCAATCACCACGGAGTGGTGGTTGTGGCAGTGACACTCCCACTAATTATTTATTAGTTATTTCCGCTGCTTAGTGTTGTTAATGACTGTTTAGAGTCATAATTAAGAGTTAGAAAAGTGGGGTGTTACATTGGCAATTCGACAAGAAGACCATCCTTGAAGGTTTTAGTAATAGATACTCATGTATACATGAAGGAAAGAAAGTAAATTCATGATGATTAGAAAAAAAAAAAAAACAAAAGAAAAAAAAGAAAAAAAGAAAAAGAAGAAAAGAATGAAAAGAAAGAAAGTGAGCAAAACAAAGAGAGAAGACAAAAATCAAACATATTCTACAAAAGAAAAAAAAAATTGAGAGACCTATTGATGCCGGACAGTCTATATTTCTTATGCTTTACAAAGGGTCTGTCCTTGAAGTAGAGAACCTTGAGCATTTACCTAAGGCTATTTCTTCTTTGATGCAGGTTTTTGATGATGTATTTCCAGAAGAGATTCCTAGTAGGTTACCTCCTAGGAGAGGAATAGAACACCAAATAGACTTGATATCTAAGGCTTCTATTCAAAATAAACCTGCTTACATATGAAGCCTCGAAAAAACTAAAGAAATTCATAAACACTTGGCTGGGTTGATGGAAAAAGGACAAATAAGGGAGAGCTTAACTCCAAGTGTTGTACCAGTATTGCCGGTGCCCAAAAAGGATGTGTCATATATGGAGGATGTGCGTAGACTGCCGATCTATAAACAAGATTAATATAAAGTACCACTTTCCCATTCCTCGTTTAGATGACATGTTAGACGAGCTACATAGTGCATGCATATTTTCTAAAATTGATTTGAGGTCTGGGTACAATCAAATTAGGATTAATGAGGGGGATGAATGAAAAACTGCATTCAAGACCAAACAAGGTATATATGAATGACTAGTTATGCCATTTGGACTCACTAATGCACCTAGTACTTTCATGTGTTTGATGAACCATGTGTTTAACGATTTTATTGACAAAAGTGTTGTAGTATATTTCAGTGATATACTAATATACAACAAAAGCTTTGAAGAGCATGTTCAACATTTACATGATATTTTTTTCTGTTTTAAAAACTAATAAACTATATGTAATTTTTTTTAAAAAAAATGTGAGTTTTGCACCTCATTTGTACATTTTCTTGACTTTTTGCCAATGAAAATGAAGCAGACCAAAGTCCAAGCTATTAGCGAATGATCAAAGCCAATGGTAGTTAGTGAGGTGCGTAGCTAACTGAGGTGAAAGATTTTAAAAAGATAGCCGATTGCTGCACCACTAACTGAGGAGATTAAGAAAAATTTTGATTTTCAATGGGGTGAAAAACAAGACTTAGCTTTTAACATATTGAAAGAAAAATTAAGCTCTTCACCTGTTCATGCCTTGCCTAACTTTGAGGCAACTTTTGATCAAATTGGATTGAGATGCTTCGGGAGTTGGAATTGGAGCTGTCCTAATGCAAGGTAGAGGTGGCCACGGGTCAGTTCAAGGTCAAACCAACCCTGAATCCGCCCGGAAAAAAGTGGGCATGGGCCTCACTGGGCCTGAATCGGACTTAGCTTGAACCGGAACCGCCTTGTTAAGGGCCGGTTCAGGTCTTTTTAAAAAAAATTCGAGGCCCAGCATGGAACCGGCCCATGGCCCAGGCACAGGCACGAGCCCGGCCCAGACCCGGGCAAACACAGCCATGGCAGCAAAGCATGCCAGCTTTGCTTCCATGGCTAAATGCCTAAAATTCTAAAAAAAAAAAAAATAGTAAGTTTGATTGTGGCAGCTAGACTTATTACTTACTACTCATCCCTGCAACGTGCAATGGCCAAATATATTTGGCTGTTGGCATGTAGCCTCTGTCGGAGGCTAGACTAGGCTTGGCCTCCAGTAGAGGCTACTCCTGTTCTCGCCTCTCGACCAGTGCAACAGATAAATTTTTTTGTTTTTCTTCTTTTTATTTACCATTTTACCCTATAAATACTCTTATCCAATTTATTTTTATCACACAAAAATTCTTAATCCGACACTTTCTTACTTCTACTCACAACAATTCTCCATAAATTAAAAGCAAACCCAATTTAAAAATATTTTATAAATTTTTAATTTATCATCTAACATAATTTAGTGAGTAAAAATCAAATGAACTTTATAAACTATACTATATTTTATAATATTTATAAGTTATCAAATAATATTAAGTCAATAAGTCTTATATAAAGTTTTAATAGTACAAGACTACAAGTTCAAATGTATTTTACGTCATTTATAAATTTTAATTTAGTAGAAAATCATGTTAACTTTAAATTTTGAGATTAATAACAAAAATATTAATTTTAGAAAAGTGTGTGACTGTGTGTAATGTGTATATATACATTAATTTTTATTAATGTATTTAGAGGTTGTAGTAGCTTAATTGGAAAGAACTTAAATTTGTAACCCCAGGCCTAGGCCCGGAACCGGCCCTGAATACTATGGGCCGGTCCCGAGCTGTACTGACCGAGGCCCAAGATTGAACCGGGCCCGACCCAGACCCAGACTTTGGCCAACTCTAATGCAAGGTGGCAAGCCTATTGCATATTTTAGTGAAAAACTAAACGGGGCTACTCTTAATTACCTGACATATGACAAAGAGTTATTTGCTCTTTTTAGAGCTTTGGAACACTAGGAACATTACTTAAGGCCTAAAGAGTTTGTAATCCATACTGACAATGAATCTTTGAAGTATTTAAATGGGTTGAATACATTGAATCTTTTCCATATGTTATTCAATATAAGCATGGTAAAGATAATGTAGTGGTTGATGCTTTGTCTCGTAGATATTCTTTATTGACAACTATGCATGCTAGATTTTTAGGATTTGAGCATTTAAAGGAGTTATGTAACACCCCCTAATTTTTTAAAACATTTAAAGGTTATGAAATAAAGACGAATCTATCATTAACTACCCAAACAGAGCAGAAGCTAAGCAAGAGAGTCGGGGTGCTATGCCACATCTAGGTTTGAGAACCTAGATGCACAGGCTAAACTAACTAAACAAGTATAATCCATGAATCAATATTCAAATACAATTCAAGGCACACAGGCCATCTAACTAATACTACAGCTATCTAAGCTAAATCCATGAGTCCAACTAGCGCGCTCCGATGTTACTGGTCAGTACCTAAAAAATATATGGTGTAACAACCATCAGCGAATAATGCTGTAACTCACTCCCACGCATTGAGTACAATATAGGTAGATATAAGAAAACCATTTTGAGACTGAGGAATACATATATAGTCCTAAACAACTCTAGCTTTAAAACCAGAATCAAGACTCGAGACACGGCAACAGACTGGACACCATAAAACAACATAAGGGTACTAGCATGCAACCTAAAACCACAAGGTAGGACAGTAACAAGACTCGGCAACAAACAAGACATTAGTAAGGCTTAACAACAATAACAGACAGTAACAACACACATGTCCATGTTCCAACCTTATACCAAGTTCCAACATTTACTCCTCTCCATCCTTATATCAGTTCCAACATGTACTCCCAGGCCACCCTTATCTCGCCTCCCTTATTCCTGCGGAGCACGCATGCTCCCCGCCGACATACCACCAACAAAACCACTGATCTGATAGCTCCGTAGTACCATTAACACATGATCTGTGCCTATAGCACAATAATCAAGGGGTCAGTGCCTCTAGCACAATTATATAGCACCGCAGCGCTAATAACTTGATATATGCCTTTAGCAAACTAATCAAGGGGGGTCTGTGCCTATAGCACAATGACCGAGCACTCGTTGTGCTAAACCGCCAACAAATCTTTTCCACCAATCACATCTCTTTTCTCATAATGGACAAATCAAGCACAACAACCAATGCTCAATGATAACAGCAAACATCAACACTCAAACAACAATAGTAGTCAAACAACAATCAAAGTTCAACGACATCAATAGTCAAAGCTCAACGACCACAATAACCACGACACACAACTCTTAAAACGGTACCTGAAACATCACACGAGACTCATAAACACGAAACGAAGCACAACAGGGCACGGGGAAACAACGAACGGGGTAAAACGACACAATACACCGCCCGTACCAGCGGGTGGTACGGCGGGTGGTCAACCAACCGCCGGTAGGAGGTCCTATAGCAGCGGGTACACGGCGGGTGGTCGTCCACCCGCTGGAACGGGGGACGAGTACTGGCGGGTGCTTAGGTGGGGTTCATCCCTCCACCGACCCCCCGCTAGTACGATGATAACTCGGCACTTTCCCAACCCGGGAATTCCTCAATTACACCCAAAATCAAATCCAAATACATCCCAACACATAACAACAACAATAGGGACTAGAACACAAGGAATTAGGCCAATGAACCAACACAATTAAACCACAAATACAAGCACTCATCATGCCAAGAATCAAGAATAATCACACAACGATTCAAGATCATCATGAACCTCAAGAACTCAATCATACCAACTTTAACGAGAAGCCCTAAAGCTAGAATAACACCCGAACATGCATAACCCACCCAAGAATGCCAAGAACGTTATCAATAACAAGATTCATCGTATAAATCCTAAGGACAAGCTCTAAACATAATTAAATACAAGAACCTGCTAATCATCACACTAGATCATCAAGACTATCAAGAATAGCAAGAATCCACCATATAAACCTACAGACGAGCTCTAACAAGATATACAAACAAAATCACACATTCAATCAGCCAACAGAGCCAAACAATAAAAGATAGCAAGGAAAATAGGTTTTGTAAGACATGGGTTACCTTTTTAGCTTAATTAAACTTCTCACAACTTCCTAAGATCTTTCCTCAATCGATCCTCCCTAAGTCCGGTGATGGGGAATTCTTTGACTATGTTCTTGGGAGAGGATTTCGTGTGGGGAGAGGGAGATATGGGTGATAGGGTTCTAATGCCTTCTAATTCCCCTATATATAGGTTAGGATCCCTAATACGAATCTGAATGAGTAAGAGGTTTAAGATTCCTAATACAAATCTAAAAAGGTAAAAGGCTTAGGATTTCTAATACTACTCTGAAAAGGTAAAAGAGCCCTCCTTATTTTATCAAAAAGGCTAACGGGCTTTATTTTAGACAAAGGTCCACGGTCCATCATGGACCATATCAAAAAATTAGGGATTTGGGTATTTAAAATCATAGTTTATAAAAATAGCTAACCAAAGCCCGTAGTAACATATTTGGGTACATATATATATATATATATATATATATATATATATATATATATATATATATATATATATATATATATATATATATATATATATATATATATATATTTAGCAAAATATTTAATTATAAATAAATAGTTCTATTTGGCAAATATTTATATCTAATATAAACATTTAGTGAAACACGGGGTGTTACAAGTTATATGCTACTAATTCTGATTTTCAAGGATTATATGTTGAATGTCAAAAGGAAGCTCAGGGAAAATTTTATGTGCATGACAGTTTTTAAATTTCTTTAAAGAAAATAGATGTGTATTCCTTGTTGTTCTATGCGAGAACTTCTAATTAAGGAAGCCCATGGGATACTAGAGACCATGATCAACATTTTAATATGGATCACTAATAATTATTTTTTTTAGTACAATTGACTCTATTACATTTTTAGATAATATAATAAAACTGAAATTTCAATATACTAAAAATAAACATATATGAGTAAATTATACCATGAACCAGGATATACCTTGCATTTTAGACCCTGGTGTCAGTGGTTCACATTGTAACATGGATCATAGTTCATAATATAATGATTAACTATTTTATACTATCCTTTCTCCGGCAAATTATGTCGTGGAACCTTGTTCACCTTGCTAGGTGGACACGGTTCCAAAACGGCGTCGTTTTGGTGGAAAATGACGCGGTGTCAATTAAAAAAATTGCTTTCTTTCGCCGTTAACGACGTTTGTCTTCAGGAAATCTATGTTCATAATTACTAAACTCTATGTTCATAATTATAAAACTCTATGTTTATAAATTTGAACTTCATATTCACAATTATTGAACTCTATATTCACAATTACAGAACTCTATGTTCATAACTATAGAACTCTTTGTTCATAATTTTTGAACTCTAGAAGTCTATGTTCATAAGTTTTGAACTCCATATTCACAATTATTGAACTTTATATTCACAATTATAGAACTCTATGTTCATAATTATAGAACTCTGTTCAATTATAGAACACTATGTTCATAATTTTTGAACTCTATATTCATAATTCTTGAACTCTATATTCACAACTGTAAAACTCTATATTCACAGTTACGTAACAGTATATCACAATTTTTTATGTCGCTGAGTTGTTTTGACAAATTTCAAAAAAAAAAAAAAAAAAAAAAAAAAAAAAAAAACTGATTGGTGAAGGAAAACGGTGCCACTAACGACACCGATATTACTCAAAAATTACCAAACGGCGTCGTATTGGAACCGTGTCCACGACCCGGTTCCACGGCATAACAATTGCCTTTCTCGGCAAATTATGTTGTGCAACCGTGTGCACCATGCATGGTGCACACGGAATTGGATCCATAATTTCTATACTTTAGATCCATAATTTCTATACTATAGGTTCATAATTTCTATACTATAGATTCATAATTATTGAACTCTATATTCACAATTACAAAACTCTATGTTCATAATTTTCAATGTTCATATTCCCAATTGTTGAACTCTGTATTCACAAATCACTGAACTATATGTTCATAATTTGATAACTATACTGTTTAGAAATTATGAATCTATAGTACAAAATTATGAATCTATAGTATAGAAATTATGGATCCAATTCCGTGTGCACCTTGCTTGCAATCGTTATGCCATGGAACTGTGTTCACCATCCATGGTGAACACGGTCCCAAACGGTAACGGTGCCTACGGGCACCGTAATCTTCCACCAATCTTTCTTCTTTTTCTTTTTATTTTTTTTTAATTAACAGCGCGACTTTTCTTCTTCATATTCACATTTTGCGGTTTCACTTCCTCTTCGCGTAAGTTTCTTCAACACTTATAAATTGTGAATGTGCAGGCATGGATTTATGAATGTGCAATTATAAAATTATGAATTTTCTTTTATGAGATTATGAATTTTCTGTTATGAAATTATGAATTTTCTGTTATGAGATTATGAATTTCCTGTTATGAGATTATAAATGTACAGAAAATTCATAATTACATAACTGTAAATTCATAATCTCATAACAGAAAATTCATAATTTAATAAATGTAAATTCATAATCTGAACATAGAATGCAAAGCACCGTTAACAGCACATTAACTAATTTTTTTTTCGATAAAAACGATGCCGTTTGAGACCGTATTCACCAAGTATGGTGAGCACGTTTCCACGATATAATTTGTGCTTACATGATACACATGGTTACACAAGATAACGCTCCGCGTTTCTCCTATGCGTATTAGGAATAATCATGGGCTCCCATGCATTCCAGACTTCAATCATACTGGGTCAACAACCAATCGTTATGCGTTGGACCCGTGTCCAGCATGCTTGCTGGACACGGGTAACAGTGCCAACGGCACTGTTATCTTTTTTTTTTTTTTTTTTTTTTAATTTCAGACCGCTTCATAGGAGTATATGTTCATAATTTTATTACTATATTATTAATAACTGTACATTCATAACTCCATAACTGTACGTTCATAACTCTATAACTGTACATTCATAACTCCATAACTGTACATTCATAACTCCATAACTGACATTCATAATTTTCGAAGCTCTATGTTCACAATTTTAGAGCTCTATGTTCATAATTTTATCACTATATGTTCATAATTGTAAGTTCATAATGTTAGAGCTCTTTGTTCATAATTCGATCAATAACTGTACATTCATAATTTCATAACTGTAGATTCATAATCTCATAACTGTAGATTCATAACTCCATAACTGTAGATTCATAACTCCATAACTGTACATTCATAATCTTCGAAGCTCTATATTCACAATTTTAAAGCTCCATGGTCATAATTTTATCACTATATATGTTCATAATTGTAAGTTCATAATGTTAGAGCTCTGTGTTCATAATTTCATAATTGCATAACTGTACATTCATAACGGCATAACTATACATTCATAATCCAAAAAAAAAAATAATAACGGCGTTAACGGCAAAACGCGCGCGAATTTTTTTTTTTTAAACTAAATGACGCGTTTTTTATTAAAAACGACGTCGTTTTGGGTCCGTGTCCACAATTCACTGTGGACACGGGTCCAGGGCATAATTTGCCGTCAACAACCGAATCTCCCATCCTTGGCCCAACTTTCACTATCTCAATCATTATCACATTGATCAGGTCCACATAATTGTGTGGATCATAAATAAAAAATATATTTTTAATTTGTAATATATTAAAAGCATATTATTTGTGTACATAAAGTACTTTTTTAAATACATTATTTGAATACTGAAAGTACATTATTTTATATATACTATCAAACAATATACATTTAATACACAAATAATATATTTTTAGGATATTAAAAATGTACCTGATATTCATGCTCCACACAGCTATGTGGATCATGGTCCACACAATAATTTGTCTCACTATCTAATCGAAATCCAAAATCTTTTTTTTTTTTGGTAACTACAACCTAACATATTCTTCAATCATTATTGTGTGGACCATGGTCCATACAAGTTGTGTGGATCATATTTTATATACTATAAAATAATGTATATTCAGTACGAAAATAATATACATTCAGTACAAAAATAATGTACATTGTATTCAGGGGATGTACATTATTTTTGTACTGAGTGTAGACATTTAGTACACAAAATAATGTACATTTAGTATATATAAAATATACATTTTGTTATGGTTCACATAACACTGTGTGAATCATGTTTCACACAATAATTTGCCCATATTCTTTAACCCAATCATTATTGTGTGAACCATACTATCAAATAATATACATTTAACACATAAATAATCTACTTTTAGTATATTAACAATGTATATTGTATTCATGAAAATTACATTATTTGAGTCCTGAAAATACACTATTTTGTATAGTGTACATTCAGTACATGAATAATGTACTTTTAATACATTGAAAATATATTTTTTGTTATGATTCACAAAGCATTGTATGGTCCACACAATAATTCCTATCAATACCAAAATTATATTGCAAAAAATATCAGTATTGGAATTCTCATAATATCAAATGGATGAACGCATAATAATATGCACTTATACATGATTAAAACATGAAATTTATGTGACGGAGACAGTTACTTTCATATGAGTTTAGTTAAAATTCAGTCAGAATTAGTCTTAAGTCTTAAATCACATATTACGATGTGAGCGTGGGATATGGCATTCGGAATGTCAAAATCCAATCTGATTATAAAAATGTTGTTGATTAGATCAGGGATCAAGCATCGTTAAGGGAAGCAATGAAAAATCATATTAAGGGCATTAAGAGATGGATGGCTAGAGTTTTGAACGATTCCTGCCTAGGGTAATTCCTGCAATTGCTAAGGATAAGCTAGGTGCAACCGATAAGAATGTAGGTAAAAGTATTGTATTCAATCATGATGTTTGAGAGCACAGAGAGCGAATATATAGATACTGGATAGAGTCCTAGTCTAATATGGATAATATATTCCTAGTCTAATATGAATAATATAGTCCTAGTCTAATATGAATAATATAGTTCTAGTCTAATATGAATAATATAGTCCTAATACAATCGTTATGCTATGGACCCATGTCCAGCATGCATTGTGGACATGGTAACGATGTCATTAGTGGCACCGTTATCTTCCAGTTTTTTTTTTTTAAATTTCAGACCGCTTCGTTATAGGAGCATATGTTCATAACTTTATCACTATATGTTCATAATTGTAAGTTCATAATGTCAGAGCTCTGTGTTCATAATTCCATAACTGTACATTCATAATTCCATAAACGAATAACGTCGTTGACGGCGAGACAAAATATAAAAAAAAAAAAAAAAAAAACTTAACTGAAATGCCGCGTTTTCCCTAAAAAGGACATCGTTTAGGACTCGTGTCCATAATGCATTGTGGACACGAGTCCACAGCATAACTTTCGGTCCTAATACACCCCCTCAAGCACAAGGTTGGGTAGCCAAAACATTGAGCTTGTCACAGAGAGAATTAAAACGCAGAGACGAAAGAGACTTTGTAAAGATATCCGCTAGTTGATCTTTGGTTAAAATAAAGTGCACCTCTAACTCCTTTTTAGCTACTTTATCGCGAACAAAATGATAGCCAATCTCAATGTGCTTTGTGCGGGCATGAAACACTGGATTGGCACATAAGTAAGTAGCTCCCAAATTATCACACCATAGTCAAGGAGGAGACGCAGGAGGGATGCCGATTTCGTGTAACAGAAAAACAAGTCATGTAACCTCTGCAGATACATCAGCTAGTCCCTTGTATTCTGCTTCAGTTGAGGAACGTGCCATAGTCCGTTGCTTCCGACAAACCCAAGATATAAGATTACTGCCCAAGAACACAACAAAGCCACTAGTAGACTTGCGATCATTCGGATCGCCAGCCCAATCTGAGTCAGAATAGGCGTGAATATCCATAGATGTAGACCGAGAAATACGCAGACCAAGATTCAGGGTGCCATTGACAGACCGCAGGACTCTTTTTAGAGAGGCCCAGTCCGTAGTAGTGGGAGCATGCATGTGTTGACACAAGAGATTAACAGCATAAGATAAATTAGGACGAGTTATCGTAAGATACTAGAGAGCACCTACAAGACTACTATACTGTGTAGGATCGGCAGAGGGAACGGCAACTTCGTCAGTGATTTTCGGAGAAGAGACGGGCGTGACTATTGGCTTGCAGTCCACCATGCCAGCACGTTTGAGAATATTCTTCATGTACCGTTGTTGTGATAAAAGCATACTGCCAGATAACGGGACAGTCTCAATACCCAAAAAGAAAGAAGGCACACCCATATCACGAACTTTAAACTCAAGGGTTAATTTATCAATAAGAGCAGTAACACGATCTGAGTCAGAACCCATAGTCAAAATGTCATCAACATACACCAAGAAATAAAGACGAATATTGTCACGAGAATAGATAAAGAGAGACACATCCGTCTTTGAAGGCGAGAAGCCCACAGAGACAATAAAATCATATAACCTTGAGAACCAAGCACGCGGAGCCTGTTTGAGCCCGTATAGACATTTTTTAACCAAACACACATGATCAGTTAACGACTTGTCTTCATAACCAGGTGGCTGTCGCATGTAAACAATCTCAGCTAGCTCGCCATTTAAAAAAGCATTGTGAATATCCAACTGGTGAATAGTCCACCCACGAGATACGACTAAAGATAAGAGAAGGCGTACCGTAGTGGGTTTAACCACAGGACTAAAGGTCTCAAAAAAGTCCTCTCTAGCAACATGATTAAAACCCTTGGCCACCAACCTAGCTTTATGACGTTCTATTTAACCATCGGCCTTCTGTTTGGTTCTGAAAACCCACTTCCAACCAACAACATTCATACATGGTTGAAACGAAACAAGACGGCACGTTTAATTATGGACCAAGGCATTGAACTCCACGTCTATCGCATCACGCCACTCAAGAAACTTGACCGCCTGATAGTAACAAGTAGGCTCAGGTGCTATATGGTAGAAATAGTGGTTAAGCCGACATGTTGATGCGGACCCGAGCTACGAGTGTTAATAGCATGCGACCGAGGAGGAGGAGTGGCTCGCCGAGGACGTCCATGCAGCCTGCCACGCTGCTCAACCTGCTGGTCCAAGACAGTCCGCTCACTCGATGCAGACTGCTCGGGACCATTATCGTCACCATCGCCAGAAGCCAACACGGGCTCATCTGACCGCCGAGTGCCATCAATAGCCGTGGCCGAGACATCACTACCTCGGCACGTCACAACCGGTGCAGCAACCCAAGGTTCGGAATATGGTTTAGCAACCTGCAAGGCAACAGGAGAAACAAAAGGAAACACAGTCTCATCGAATCGCACGTGGCGACAGATAAAAACCTTGTTAGTGTGACTATCCAAACAGCGGTAGCCACGCTAAGACGGAGGATAACCTAGAAAAACACAGCGAGACGAACGAAACTGGAGTTTATTGTGATTATATGGACGAAGGACAGGAAAGCACAAAAAATCAAATATTCGCAAGTAAGAGTAAGACGGGGGAGATCGATGCAAACGAAAATGAGGAGACTCATCAGACAGAACACGAGTAGGCATTTTATTAATTAGATACACAGCAGTTTCAAAAGCATAGTCCCAAAAACGAGACGGGACAGATGCTTGAGCCATTAAAGATAGCCATGTCTCAACAACATGACGATGCCTGTGTTCCACCCGACCATTCTGCTCGTGAGTATACGCACAGGATTGCTGTGATGAATACCCAGCGAAGCAACAGTGGGACCAAGCTTTTTATATTCTCCCCCTAAATCAGACTGAAAAGAAATAATCTTGCGAGAAAAAGAACGTTCAACAAGTGACCGAAACTTATCAAATATAGCATATGGTGAGCTGTCGTAGGCTCCCAAATTAAAACCTTACAAACGTAGTAGCGGGAGTAAGGATCGATCCCACGAGGAGTAACTAGTTTAATATATGTGCTCAAATTAAAGGAGAGCGGGGGGTTTGGAATATATCGAGAATAAAGATAAAATAAAAGAGAATTTAGGTAAACAAGTAATTTAACTGAACGAATAATATATTGAAACACTTATAGTAGAAAACCTTGGTTAGTAAAGATCCACCACCGGAATTTAACACTGATCATTGATTAATAAAGTAATTAATATGCAATTGAATATTTGTCGTGAAATTATTTCATTTCTGTTTTCCCTTAGTTGTAGGTAAATAAAGCACAAGCGGTTTAATTACCCCTAACTACTAAATAATCTAAGACAAGCGCTATAGATTTAATTTAATAGCAGCAATAGGAACTAGGAAAACCGACAAACTAAATAACACAAGCACAAGCGGTTGCATTTAATTTAGGAAAATATTCTACCCGAGACCAATTATCACTAAGCCGTCAATAATTAACCTCAGTTGCTACTGAATATTAGAATAATTTGTAGCACAACATTATCTAATATAGAAAATAATTATATCAAATAAATAACTAGTAGGCCTCCCTAGCAATTAAATGATACAACTATTCAAATAATTTAGAAGAATATTTAATACTCAAAATGCATAAAAACATATATATAATAAAGTTAAATAAATAACCTTACAGCATTATGAACTCCGGGGCTTCAATTCACTAAACCAACTAGAAATTAGCCACAAATGGACATTGATAACAACTTCAACGAATACTATAGAGGAGGGAAGAATGAACATTTTACAATAGAAAAACTTCTACTATTTATACTATTCTTAAAATAAATTCAAATGAATCTCTGCCACTCATTTCCTCCTTTTGCGCATCACGCCCGAGTCATCCGCTGATTTGCCATCCAAGTTGCGCTGCATTTTGAGGAGGTCAATTTGTTTCTTTATCCCAAGCTCTGTACGAAAGAAAGAAAAGAAGTTTTTATGTTTTATTTATTTTGTTTTGTCTTTATGTTAAATGATTGGGCTAAACAAAAATAATACTTAAATAATTACCCTAGAATTGGATTATAAACTAAATGGACTCTAAATTTAAATTATTAATTAAATACTATTATAAAACCTAATTAATTAAATAAATTCTAAAATGGAATAATTAATATATAATAGTAAATAATTAATGCAAAATTATTATAAAGATGTACCTAAAATATGAGTGTAAAATATGCCTATCAGCATACAAATCAGACTTTGCACGCATTGGATAATACCACATATAACGAGTGTAATCATCCACAAACAACACAAAATATTTAAAGCCAGTCGCAGAAAGTAATGGCGCAAGGGCCCAAATATTTGAATATATTAATTCCAAAGGATGCGTACTAGTAGTTTCAACACGAGATAAAGGAAAACGAGAAGATTTTCCCAATTGACAAGAGGAACATATATTGGGAAGATCGCTAGAATTAAATGTACTAACAGACGAAGATGCTAGAATTTGACGCAAGACTCGAGAATGAGGATGCCCCAACCGCATGTGCAAACGTAAGAGGATCGCGCAGCGACAAACGCAGTAGGGGAGGCAGAAGACAAAGGCCATGTGTAGAAACCTCCATACGCATGTCCCTTAAAAAGAACCTTCTTGGTCAAAATGTCCTTCACATAGAAACAAAGAGGGTGAAACTCAAATAACACAATATTGTCTTTCACTAAACGCTGAACAGATAATAAAGAAGAAGAGAGACCAGGGACATGCAAAACATCATGCAACTTAAACGACCTAGAATCAGTGGCTAACGAAGCGGAACCAAGATTAACAATAGGCAAACCTGTACCACTGCCGACTCGCAGAGTTTCCGGGCCTTCATAACTTGTCGCGGAAGTCATCAAGGATAAATCAGGGGTAGCATGATTCGTAGCACCAGTGTCCGGGAACCACTCATGAGGACCGCTGTGATCACTATTCTCACCAGAGACAGCCACATTCGCCTAAGGAGCTGGGGGGGTTGAGAAACGATGCCAACACGAGAGATCCCCATGTCATTGTTTGTTGTTGATTTGGCACCGAGGACCCGTGCCCGAGCCACGCCCGCGACCGCGACCACGTCTGTCGCCGCCTGAGCTTCGACCGCGACCTTACTGCTGTGTCACGTTGCCACGGCCACCGTGACTAGGGGCCGCACTGCCTCGACCAGCGGCCATCGCAACCGGCGGGACACCGCCGACTCCATCATCAGCACAAATCCACTACTGTGACACCAAGAAATCTGCCACCTCTGCAAGCGGAACCGCAGCACCCCGAGCCAAGGTTGCCACAAGCGGACGAAACTCAGACCGCAAGCCACGAAAGACGTATAAGTTCTGATCGACTAACGTAACATCGCGACCGGCAAGAGCTAAATCATCAATCAACAGCTGTGCACAACCGATATAATCTGCGATGGAGGAATCACCCTGCCGAAGGGCTTGCAGCTCACCGAATAACTGCAACGCCCGAAAACGCGAGAAAGAGGCGAGAGATTGTTCGATGGTGAGCCAGAGTTGCCATGAAGTAGAACAACCATCGGCGAACCGCATCATCTCCTTAGAAAGAGACGAAATTAAGAGGTATAAGATAGCCTTGTCTTGCCTCCTCAGGCCACCTGCTGAGCAACGAGTTCGCCCGCCGCCGCTAGACTTTTGGCAGTCGAAGCAACGGCGTCGGCGGCAGCGACCGGCACTGTGACTGGGTATGGTATGCTACCATTGATGAAGCCGAGAAGACCATGACCTTCTAGAAACGGTAGCATCTGCGTCCGCCAAAAAAGATAATTACGGGAAGTCAGTTTCAAGGAAACAAAGTGATGAGCCGATGAGAGGCTATTCCTGGTGGGCATAGGGGAAGTCTCGGTAACGGTCCGTTCAGAAGATCGAACAGAGCCATCATTAGGGAGACCGAGACCTTCCATTAGATAAAACCTGGAAGCTGATACCAGATGAGAATGTATGTAAAAGTATTATATTCAATCATGATGTCTGAGAGTACAGAGAGCGAATATATAGATACTAGATAGAGTCCTAGTCTAACACGAATATTATAGTCCTAGTCTAATATGGATAATATAGTCCTCGTCTAATATGAATAATATAGTCCTAGTCTAATATGAATAATATAGTCCTAATACAACCAGCTTACGAAGGGCCAAGGATTGTTCTTATGCCCCTTGTTGTTGGGTATCCCCTCCCACTGATCGATAAAACTCACATGTTACTGTTAGTGCATGATTTCTGAAAGAAAAGCCCCAACATATAATTGGCAATATTATTATGGCAAATTAAGATAGGGTTTAACTTGGTGTCTGTTTATCCTCGAAGAAGACTGACTAATCAGTACAATCAACAGACGCATTGCTAGATCAAGCCTCTGAAAATCTGATAGAGGAAAGTTTTCTGAAAAGCTGGAACGCGGTTAGAGGTGACAGTTTTGGAAAGAATATCAGCGGATCAGCGTGAAAAGTATGGACTGAATCTTAAAGATTTCTTTCTTCACAAAAGTCCGACCATCTACAATCAGAGATATATTTGGAGAGTGTCCAAATCAAAGAAGTATATATATCCTCATTCGCTCAGAAGTTAGGGTTGCATTGATTGAAGCCGCAACACTCTATACTAAACAAAATGCACATCTCTAGTTGTCATGCCTCTTCTCAAGACAATAAGTTCTTACTGATTATGAAGAAGAACTTGAGAAGTATCAACGTTGCTTAACCGATAGGACGTGAAGATCACTCAGTTGTGGGAACAACGTGGGACTGCGTCATTGAAGCGGACTGCATCAGAGTTAGCTCTCCAATTGAAGGGATTTCACTGGACTTCTGCATGCATGGTTCTCCGACTTCAACAATCCACTAAACCTTTGTAGACTGGGTACTGACCTTATGTGGGGCACTTGGGTGAGATTGTTTTTCTCTACCTTTGTATATTGGATTATGAGTTAGTGGATTGGACGCCTCGGTGATCGTCCCCTAGATATAGATATACACTGTATCGAACTGGGTAAACAAACATATGTGTTGATTTACTTTCTGCATTAGTCTTCCGCTTTACACTTTATTAGTTGTTCTATCTCAATGACTGCTCAATCAAGGATCTAAACAGTCAGTCTATTATTCAGTTTGCTAGTATCTAAATATCCTAATTAAGAGAATTTGCAAAATTACATGTGGTATCAGAGCTTTTAAGTCTACATACTGACTTGATCCATACGGGAAAAGCCTTTTGCATTTTCTCTCTTTAAGAAGCTGTTTGCTTGGTTGTCTGTTGGCTTTTAGACTGCTCTCTGCCTGTGAGTTCTGGCTGGTTGTCTGTTTTGATTTAGGATGGATGCGAGTATGAAACTCCCAAAATTGGATGGTCACAATTATTCCTTCTGGAAGGCACGAATGGAGATATATCTTCAAGCACAAGGCACTAGAGTTTATTGTACTGTCCTCACTGGATGGCGTCCTCCGACAGTCCAGAATGCTAATGGAAACGCTAAGATCAAACTAATGGAGACGTGGACTGAAGATGAGATGTCGTCCTCTGATCTGAATAATAAAGCGTTGAACTCTATTGTAGGATCTCTACATGAATCAGTTTTTACCCTGGTTACAGGAATAAAAGAGGCAAAACGTGCATGGGAAATTCTTGAAACTAGATTTGAGGGTACCAGTGATTTCAAACAGTCAAAGCTTCAGATGGTTCTACCAGAGTTCGAAGCTCTCAGGATGAGTGAAGAAGAAACTATCTCTAACTTCCATAGTCGTGTTCAGAATTTGATGAACAGAGCATCAGTACTTGGGGAACCATTTACAGATGAAAGAGTGGTCAAAAAGATCCTTCGCTCTTTGCCCAAACGTTTCCGAATGAAAGTGACTGCCATTCAGGAAAACACAGGCTGGGAGAATAATAGTGTGGGAGAGCTTATGGGTAATCTTCACACTTATGAACTTCAGGTGTTGGCTGATGACGATCCTGGAGTCAGTAGAAAAGGCAAGTCAGTGGCTTTTGTAGCTAAGGCTGATCGAGAATCTGACACAGATGATATAGATGATGAAGCCCTAGCCTTGCTAACAAAAAACTTCAAGAAAATTCTGAATGGTTTCAATCGAAGGAGTCAAGGACAGACTAACAGGACTCAGTACAAAAGTGGAAACTCCTCATATCAGAAATTAGAACCGTCCTCTTTCACAAAGAATATTCAGTTCCAGACTGGACAAATGGGACAACTCAGAACCACACCTACAGACACAGCTAAAATTTTAAATCGGTCAGTGCAGTGTCAGGAATGTGAAGGGTTTAGACATATACAATCTGAATGTGCAACTTATCTCAAAAGAAAGAAATCTATGTTTGTGTCAACCCTATGTGATGATGAAGAGGAAACAACAGATGACTCTTCTGATGAAAATGTTGGAAACTTCGTAGCCTTCTTCACAGCAATAGAGGTTCACTCAGAAGAAGATGAAACTGACGGTGAATCCTACATCTCATCAGATGATTTTGAAGAGCGACATGTTCAACTAGAGATGGAATTTGCCAAATTGGTTGGTAGTTGGGAACAACTAGTGAAAATCAACAAGAATCTGAATGAAGATCTGAAACACAGAGATGATCTACTGAAGAAACTAAACACTGAATTAGTTACGAAAGAAGACCTTATTGTTCAGATCAGATCTCAAGAGGGAAAACTAATAAAAGAACTAGAGGATCTGAAGAAAACCATCAAGATTATGGATACCACTTCAACCTTAGACAAAATTTTGGATTCTGGTCGAAATCCTAATGATAAAAAGGGACTTGGATTTGAACGAGGACAGTCATCAATGTCAGCTCTTGTTTTTATCAAAGAAGGTACATCTGGTGGTGGTTAAGTTCTCAATCATGAACAAGGACAATCATCAAGATCAACTCAGTTCTATCAGAAAGGAAACATGTCTATTCTGATTACTGAGGCTAAACCTAGCAGAGTCAATTTTCAGTCTCAACACTCAAAGTTTAAAGCTAAGTATGTTAAAGTCAGACAGTATGTACCCATTTGTCACTACTGTCTAACAAAAGGGCACACCAGACCTGAATGCTACTTCTTCTACAGAGATCTGAAGAAGGAGAAATATCAGAACAAGTCTATCATTCCTTTCACGCGGCAAGTTTGGGTCAGAAAAACAGAGGTAATCTGTTATCCCACAATTGTACTGACTGCATCTATGACTGAAGCAAGATGGTACTTCGACAGTGGCTATTCCAGACATATGACTGGAAATGCCAAGTGTCTTATGGTTGTTCAACCTAGCAGTGGATCAGTGACGTATGGGGACGGACAAAAGGGAAAGATAGTTGGTAAAGGTACTTTAAATGTGTCAGGGCTGCCGCATCTGGACGAAGTTCTCTTGGTCAGTGGCTTGAAAGAAAATCTTATTAGCATCAGTCAGCTGTGTGATCAGAATTGGAATGTATGTTTCAACCGAAACTGCTGTAGGGTCCGCAATAAGGCAGATCAAGTGGTAATGGAAGGTACTCGCTATTCTGACAATTGCTATGTTTTAACAAATGAGACTACCTGTTTTATGTCAAAAGTAGACGAATCAAAACTGTGGCATCGACGTTTGGGACACATAAATTTTAGAGATATGGACAAAATGATCAAGCTTGATGCTGTTCGAGGGATACCAAAGCTTAAAGTAGAACATGAAGGAGTTTGTGGTGCATGTGCTATTGGAAAACAAATCAGGACTCCTCACAAAGCAGTAAAGATGATGACTACTAAGAGATATCTAGAACTGGTTCATATAGACCTTTTGAGCCCAACTCAAACTGAAAGCATTGGCGGAAAGAAATGCATCTTTGTGTGTGTGGACGATTTCTCACGGTTCAGCTGGGTATATTTCCTAAGAGAAAAATCTGAGGCGTTTATTGCTTTCAAAACTCTATGCATAAGAGTTCAAAAAGAAAAGAACGAGCCCATTGTAAAAATCCAAAGGTTGAGAAGTGATCATGGAAAGGAGTTTGAGAACACCTTATATTTAGAATTCTGTTCAGAAAATGGGATAGCTCATGAATTCTTCGCTCCACGAACGGCACAACAGAATGGGGTTGTGGAAAGGAAGAATCGAACCTTGCAAGAAATGGCAAGAGTAATGCTACATGCCTCACAGCTGCCACAACGTTTCTGGGCAGAAGCAGTGCATACTGCCTGTCATACAGTCAATAGAGTCTATCTCAGACCCGGTACCTCTCAGACGCCATACGAGATATGGAAAGGAAAGAAACCAAACATGAAATACTTTCATGTGTTTGGAACCAAGTGTTATGTTCTAATTGACCGGGAACAAAGAGGAAAGTTCGAACCCAAGAGTGATGAGGGAGTATTTCTTAGATACTCACCAAACAGTCAAGCCTATAGGGTCTACAACAAAAGAACTCAAACAGTCATGGAGTCAATAAATGTGGTTATTGATGACAATCCAGAATAATCAAATGAAGCATCTTTGAGTGATCCAGCGTCAGACAACTCTATCAGTGATCCACCAAAAACGTCTAGCACAGACAAACTAACTGACACACATGAATCGCTGGCAGAAGATGAAGATAATTCTGAAAAGGAAAAATTGCTTTCTGATGGGGATGGAAAGAATAAGCCCACCAGAACTCAGAAAAATCATCGATCAGACAACATAATTGGTGATCCAACAGATGGAATGCACACTAGAAGCAGGGTGAAGAGCAATCTGATAGAAATATCTGGTTTCGCCTGTTACACCTAAAAAATAGAGCCAAAAAATGTGAAGGAAGCCCAGCAGGATGACTTATGGGTTAAGGCAATGCAAGGGAACTACATCAGTTTGAAAGAAATCATGTGTGGGATCTTGTCCCAAGACTTGACAGTGTAAACATAATCGGAACAAAGTGGATTTTCAAAAACAAAACTGATGAAGCAGGTAACATTGCAAGAAACAAAGCTCGTTTAGTTGCTCAAGGATATACTCAGATAGAAAGAGTTGACTGTGATGAAACATTCACACCTGTTGCTCGGTTAGAGTCAATCGGAATCTTACTAGCGATAGCATGCATTCTGGGCTTCACACTGTTTCAAATGGATGTCAAGACAGCATTCCTGAATGGTTATTTGCATGAAGATATCTATGTGGCACAGCCTAAGGGATTTGAAGATCCAGTTCACCCAACTCATGTCTACAAACTTAGGAAAGCTCTCTTTGGACTCAAACAGGCTCCTAGGGCATGGTATGAACGACTGACGCAGTATCTGTTACATCATGGTTATGATCGAGGGAGTGTGGACAAAACGTTGTTTGTTAAAACCACTGGAAGTCATATTACAATTGCTCATATCTACGTAGACGATATTGTATTTGGGTCTACTCTACAAAAGTATACTGATGATTTAGTAGAAGTTATGAAGGAAGAGTTTGAAATATCCATGGTTGGTCAACTGGCTTACTCCCTAGGGCTTCAAGTTAAGCAAAGTTCCGAGGGATACTTTATCTCCCAAGAAAAGTACGCTAAGAACTTGGTTAAAAAGTTTGATCTGGAATCATGTAAAACACCTAAGACTCCTACTTCAACCTCTACAAAGCTGTCTAAAGATGATGAGGGTCCATCAGTACATTCCACAGTCTATCGAAGTCTGATTAGTAGTCTACTCAATCTAACTTCTAGTCGTCCAGACATAATGTTCAGTGTTGGCATGTGTGCTAGATATCAATCAGCTCCCAAAGAATCACACTTGATAGCTGCTAAATGGATTTTGAAATACATCAAGGGTACAATTCAATATGGAATATGGTATTCCAAGGACAGTGAACTGAGTCTGATTGCATACTGTGATGCTGATTGGGCAGGAAACATTGATGACAGAAAAAACACATCTGGTGGATGCTTCTTTGTTGGGAAGAACTTAGTATCATGGCTAAGTAAGAAACAGAATCCAATTTCCTTGAGTACAGCTGAGGCAGAATACATAGCAACTGGAGGATGTTGCACTCAAGTTGTCTGGATGAAGCAGATGCTGCTGGATTATGGTCTCACTCAAGACTCTATGACACTTTACTGTGACAATATCAGTGTTATAAACATTTCAAAGAATCCAGTTCAAGACTCCAGGACCAAACATATTGATATAAGGCATCACTATATCAGAGATTTGGTTGAAGCAAAAGAGATAGAGTTGGAATATATTCAGACAGATAAACAACTGGCCGACATACTGACTAAGCCTCTAGACGCAAATTGATTTGAGATTCTAAGATCTGCTCTGGGGATCTGTAGGATGGATTGTTAAGGCGGAACGGTAAATCAGAAGAAGGGTTTTGGTTTTCTCAACCTCGAGTCAAATTTTAAAATTTTGACTTCCTAAATTAACCGTCTTCTGTTTTGTTAAGTAAATATCTTAACCGAGTTTACCTAAATTAAATTGTCTTTTTCAATTTTCAAATCTTCCATTTAATCCCTAAAAAGGAGCTATATCGTTGCATCAATCACTTCATAGCTGCATGCATCTTGTCAGTCGCATTGATTAACGTTCCTCACCCTTGGGATTATATCTTTCGTATGATCGATCTTAGTGGAAAAATAAATTCTCAACACAACTCTGTTCTCTGTTAGCCATCTCTCAAATCTCTCTGCCTAGGGTTTTTCCTCATCCCCTCTTTCAAAACTCTAGCAGATATGGCCGATGCAGTGAGAAACATAATAATCAAGTTGGGAAGGAAAAATCACTCACTAGAAAGTGCCCGGAAGCATGTGAATACGCTTCTCCAACTAGCGATGAAGAAGAAGCTGAAGTTGGATCCTGTTCTTCGAGATGAGATCCTTGTCACGGTGATATCCGACTACCCTGAGTTCTATGAAAACTAGTCAGACGAGGATACAAGCGATCTTTTGGTGATGGCTTCTGAAGCAGATGATGATATAAGTCCAGCCTCTATTGACGAACCAGAAGACGGGAATCGTGTAGGGGCATTCCTCAAGTTCTTTGCACAAAGGGCTCTGGAATGGGACGAAATTTCTCGACGACGGGAAGAAGCACATCCTTTATATCTTCAAGCAGCACAGGAGGAAGCCAGGCGGCGAATAGAGCTCTTACAAAATAGGTCAAACACTTCTTACACTCCTATTGAAATTTCTCCTGATAAGCCTTCTGAGTTGTTATCTGTTGATGTTGAGTCTTATCTACCTACTGAGAAGTCTGATATTAGTCCGAAATCTCCAGGACTCTTATTACCTACTAAGCCTAATGTATCTAATGTTCCACACCAGTTGTCCTCTGTAAATCCTGAGTTTGTAAAACCTGTTATTGTGGCTGAAACTGAGGATATTGTCCCTAAGTCTGATGATATTGATAAGTCAAGTTTAGTTGTGTTATCTTCTGATGTTGATCGACTTGTGGTTCCTGTTGACCCTGAATCCACTATATCTGATAAGCCCTCTGTTGAGAAGTGTCCAATTGAAACTGATGAAAAGTGTCCGGTTGAAAATCCACAAAAAGAGTCTGTTGCTTCTCTCTCTGAACAGTCAGAAAGCCCTCGTGCTTATGAGTCAGTTGATGTATCCCTGTCTATACATCTTCCATGATACAACCAAGGCATGATCCTCCTATTCCAACAGACAGTGATAATGAAAGAATTCTGGCTGAAGTATATGGTTCAAAGGCTCCATCCTCTGACTCAATTGAGTCTCTAACAGTGGCAGAGACAGCACACCCAAATTCCACATCCTACAAAATCAGAGAAGTCACCAAGCTTCTAGCGTCCTCTACTGTCCATGGGTCTGAGACCAGCAACTCTGATTCTCCGAGTCCTACAAAGAGCTCACCTGTCAAAGAAAGGCGAAAGTCCAAAAGAAAAGGAGTTCCAGAGAAAGTTGTTGTGGATGCTGGTGATGAGCCTACAGAGTCTACTCAACCAGAGAAGAAAAGAAGGTCTGCTTATTCGCAGAAGGCTAAAAGTGATCCGCCAGCCAGACAAGTTTTTAAGACCCTGAGGTCTTCTGTTAAAAGTAAAGTTCCTATGGTTTTTCCGTCAACAACAAGCCGAAAAATGAAAGTTGCTTCAAAGCCAAGAGGAATGAGTGTTACTCCAGATGTGCAGAATGTTCCTACTGTCGTTCCAGAAAGTCCTGATACTTCTGTTTACAAGCCACAGTTTGTCTCTGAAACTGCTCAAGACAAATGGTCTACAATGGTGAGACGTGAGCTGATCGTACAGAGATCAGTGGATGAGAATTAGTTGAATTCAGTGTGTGATATATTGCCCCTTTTGAGTGAGGTTAGTCTGCTGAAGACAGTGACATCCATTTGTTCTTTCTCGAAGTTGCTAACTTACGAATTCTACTTCAACCTCAATGAGGAGATTGAAAATCTGACTAGCGAGAAGTGCCAGCAAATCTTCATTAGGGGTAAGTGGCATGTGTTTGGACCAGACATGATCAATCAGTATTATGGGTTGAAGACAGTTGAGGAAGAAGAAATTTCTTACTGGGATTTGGTTGCTAAGACCCTCACTGGAGGACTGGTACCTGTATGGCCAACTGGTGACAATGATACCTTGTTCAGCTCTCAATTTACTTCCAAGTTTGTTATGCTACACCGAATTTCTTTGCACAATTGGCTGCCATCGGCGCATTTTCATACAGTCGGCAAGATTCTAGCTGCTCTTCTGTTTCGAGTTGGCACCAAGATGACCATTGATTTAGGGAGATGGATCTTCTATCATATTCTCACATTAATACATCCCATGGAACAGAAGGTAAGGCTTCCTTATCCCAATCTTATCTTTGGAGTGCTAACTTCCCAGGGTTTGATTCCGATGCCAAGTGAGATCATTGCTCCTACTCTACTATATATTGTGGATCCACGCCTTTTGACTGGCAAACACATCAGGGATGTTACTCATGTTGATGCTCCGCATACTTCTGAGACTGATACTGCTGTTGAGGATACCCCCTATGCTCGAGATGTGCAGCTGTCCCTGCGATTGAAGGCTCGTGTGTCTGAGCTGGAGAATGTGAGTAATATTATTTCAAATCAGCTCAATGCGGCTCACACTGAACTTCCAACTATTCTACTCCGAATGAGTTTGTCTAAGTCTGCTGCTGGTGACAATGTGAAGACTGACAGTGAAGGTCCCTTTCATGCTTAACGTGTCCTTTTTCTATCATTTGCAAAAAGGGGGAGTGCTATAACTCAGGGGGAGTATTTGTGTTTGTGATGGTGTTTTGTGGTTGGTTGAAGTACCTTTTGGCCCTGTCTGAGCGTGTTTTTGTGAAGAAATAGTCTGATCTATGTTTTTATCCAGCACGGTTTATGTGTTGATGACTTTATGGGTTGTAAATAAAACAATACTTTCCTTGCTATGACTGTTGCCAGTATTGGCCTTTTTATTATGCTTTTCTCTATCTTTAGTTAAGATATTTCATCTTTAATCGAGTTGTTTTGCCAAATAATAGCCAACGGGGGAGTTTGTTAGTGCTTGATTTCTGGAAAAAAAAAAAAAAAACCAACATATAATTGGCAATATTATTATGGCAAATTAAGATATTGTTTAGCTTGGTGTCTGTTTATCATCGAAGAAGACTGACTGATCAGTACAATCAACAGACGCATTGCTAGATCAAGCATCTGAAAATCTGATAAAGGAAAATTTTCTAAAAATCTGGAACGCGGTTATGAGGTGACAGTTTTGGAAAGAATATCAGTGGATCAGCGTGAAAGTTATGGATCGAATCTTAAACATTTCTTTTTTCACAAAAGTCCTACCATCTACAATCAGAGATATATTTGGAGAGTGTCCAAATCAAAGAAGTATATATATCCTCATTCGCTCAGAAGTTAGGGTTGCATTGATTGAAGCCGCAACACTCTATACTAACAAAATACACATCTCTGGTTGTCATGCCTCTTCTCAAAACAATAAGTTCTTGGTGATTATGAAGAAGAACTTGAGAAGTATCAACGTTGCTTAACCGATAGGACGCGAAGATCACTCAGTTGTGGGAACAACGTGGGACTGCTTCATTGAAGCGGACTGCATCAGAGTTAGCTCTTCAATTGAAGGGATTTCATTGGACTTCTGCATGCGTGGCTCTCCGAGTTCAACAATCCACTAAACCTTTGTAGACTGGGTACTGACCTTGTGTGGGGCACTTGGGTGAGATTGTTTTTCTCTACCTTTGTACATTTGATTATGAATTAGTGGATTGGACGCCTCGGTAATCGTCCCCCAGATGTAGATACACACTGTATCGAACTGGGTAAACAAACATATGTGGTTATTTACTTTCTGCATTAGTCTTCCGCTTTACACTTTATTAGTCGTTCTATCTTAATGACGGCTCAATCAAGGATCTAAGACAGTCAGTCTGTTATTCAGTTTGCTAGTAGCTAAATATCATAATTAAGAAAATTTGTAAAATTGCAGTTACGAATATGGACCCTGTTACATGAAATTTCTATTCATATATATATATATATATATATATATATATATATATATATATATATATATATATACAATTGTAATTGTATAATTCATCTTAATATTACTGAAGTAAGAATTATAGAAATGATAAATTACTAAATATAATTATGGTAACATTTTAATTAAAACCTAAATGAATTCAAACTTACCACTGAAGGATGTAAGAAAAAATATTGTGTAGGCATGTACATGATAATAATAATGTGAAAAGATAACAGAAGTTATAACGGCAGGGATATTTTTGTTAATAAAATTATGTAGTACAACTTTTATAGCAGAAGGTACAAAAAATATTAACAGAAAAAACGAATATAAACCAGGGGTATAACCTGAATTGAAATTTATTATGTTTTTTGATATATATATATATATATATATATATATATATATATATATATATATATATATATATATATATATATATTCAACCTATTAAAGCCTAACGAGAGTTAATCAATCATTATTGTGTGGACCATGGTCCATACAAGTTGTGTGGACAATATTTTGTATATTATAAAATAATGTACATTCAGTACAAAAATAATGTACATTCAGCACAAAAATAATGTACATTGTATTCTGGGGATGTACATTATTTTTGTACTGAATGTACATTATATTGTATAATGTATATTCAGTACAAAAATAATGTACATTTAATATATTAAAAATGTATTTTATGTTATGGTCCACATAACATTATGTGAACCATGGTCCACACAATAATTTACCGAGTTAATACCGCATCCATTGACGCTCAATTCCGTGACCTCTCATTCAATGAGTCATTTATGCCATTTGACCACAAGGTCTTTTGACTGAGTAATTCAGTATAACATTAAAAGAAAATGTAAAAATTATGAGAATTTGAACTTGTACAACAAATTTAAATAAGACCAACATTTTTGGAAGCATGTATACTTATACAAGTCAAACTCATAATTAATAGTACAACATATATATGTAAAATATTACCAATCATCAAAAAATGCAAAGCAACATTAATCTCAACTCTTGAAACAACAGGACACCAGTAAAATTACAGATCCATTTTGACAAAACTTGTATACTTAAGAAAAAAAAAAAAAAAAAAAAAAAAAAAAAAAAAAACCAGAAAAACAAGGAATCAGAGGATGAAGGATAAAGAATTCACACCTCAAGTCTATGAACATGCACCTGTGTATATTTTGTCTGTATATCATAGGGGAGGGCCCCAATAAAACCCAAAAATTACATAAAACCCCCAAAAAAAATTTTGAATTGTACACTGTTCAAAGTTGGTGGAAGACATCAAGATTTGGCCCACCCAAGTCTTGAGGGAGAGAAGTCAATGTATAGTCATGGCAGTGTGCTTCAATAAGCTGCCTTTCTTCTTCTTCTTCTTCTTCAGGTTTGATGATCATCTCGCCATTGTTGAACCCATATTGATCAAACAGAGTTTCCATTCTGTTCCCAACTTCCCATGAGAATCTTGACCCATTTTCCATGTTGTTGTTGTTCATCTGGGTTGTCCCAATGTTGTTGGAGCTGTTGCTGGAACCCATTCTTGAATTCGATCCGTCCGAGAAATAATCTGTCTCCGTCATCTGCGCGTTTGTGTCGAAGTTCATCAGACCTGGCAAGGAGCTAAAGCCGTAGGTTGTTGGGTTGAGGTAGCTGCAAGCGGAGGGGAAAGTGATGAGGTTTTCTTGGGGTTCATATAAGAACAGAGGGTCGAAGACTTGTTTGGTGGTCATAAATGGGAGCTTTGATGGCTCCATTTGTGGGGTGGTTGGGAAAGTTGGGAGTTCATTTGGCCCTGATGGGAGAGTACTGGAATTCTTTGGGTTGTCTTGGGTTTCTGCCATGGGTTTGTGTGTGTTTGGATCGATTCCTTGCTTTATCAGCTTCTTCTTCAGACATGAATTCCAGAAATTCTTGATCTCATTGTCTGTTCTCCCTGGCAATTTTGCTGCAATCTGTGCCCACCTGCTTCAAACAACAATATAATTATATTGCTTTCTCCATTATATGATCAATTATTGCCATATGAAAAGCAAGGAGAATCGGATGATATGATCCGCCTCAATTAAAAGACTAAATTGATAGTTGAACTGTATATTTACATGTACAGACTACAGACCCATGAAGATTCAGATTCTAACCCACCTCTTGTCTAAGATTGGTTCTCATACTAAATTGAAACACGCACGCACTTTGTCTCAACTAAAAGTTTAAATTCATAGTTAGATTGCACTTATTATGCTTAGAACGCCCCTCGGGTTCAGATTCGAACTCACCTCTTGCATGAGGTTAATTATGATATCAAATTGAAGCATGTGCTTCATCTCAACTAGATTGATAATTAGTTGCACATTTATTATGCTCAAAATGCTCCTTACTTGTGTGTGCGGCGAGCAAAGGTTTAGATTCGAACCCACCTCTTGAATGAGGTCGACTCTAATATCAAACCGAAACACGTACTCCGTCTCAACTAAAAGACTAAGCTAATAATTAGTTGCGGCACTGCATATTTACTATACTCAAAATGCCCTTCACGTGTGTAGGCGCATGAAAGGTTCATATATATTCAAACCCACCTCTTAAATGAGGTTGGCTCACTTGGCGTAATATATACCAAATTAAACCATGAGTTTTACGTCAACTGAAAGTATAAACTGATAGTTGGACTGCAAATTTATCTTTTAAGATTTAAGAAAAAATGGAGAATGAATTAAATTGCCTGTTTCCAAGAACTTCATGAAGACTGAGAATGAGATCTTCTTCTTCCTGTGAAAACATCCCTCTCTTAAGATCAGGCCTCAGGTAATTTATCCACCTCAATCTGCAGCTCTTCCCACACCTCTGCAATCCTGCATGAATTCCATCACAACAATCATATATGGATATACCCAACGTAACTGATGATCAATGTAAAGAAAAGTGATGATGAATGAAGTTACCGGCGTGTTTGGGGACGGAGCTCCAGCAGCCGACGCCGAAATTGGTGATGTAATTGTACAGCTTCTCGTCTTCCTCCGGCGACCATAGCCCTTTCCTCAGCTTCTGCTTCACCATACAAGAATGTCGGCCCATGTTGTCTGTCACTCCAAGCTCAAGCTAATTCTGGGAGGGAGAGACTAAGAGAGGGAGGGAGGATTATATTAATATAATGGTTTGACTCTTATGATATGATGATGGAAAAGGGAAAAACAAAAAAATAACATTTTCTTATCATTTCAAGAATTCTAGAGAGAAATCATTCTTAGGGTCCAAAGATAAGAGTGAGAGTGAGAAAAGGGGCAATCAAGTGGTTTCTACGCAAATCGATCTAGTGATGGATTGGATGTTAAGATAGGTCCCAAGTAGCAACAGAAATTTAATTTAAAAAAAAAAAAAAAAAAAAAAAAAAAAAAAAAAAAAAACTTAAAATAAGATAAGTAAAATACTATGAGTAGGGTTTGGAGAGCCAAATTCAGTATTTAATTATTGAACATGACATTAATTACAGTACATAAAAGTAAAAAGAAATAAAATTACACATTTGTTACTAATTATAACTTTTGATATAGTGGTAAGTGCATATCATAGATTCAAATGTGATTTTTATATATAGCTTTAGGCTTCTATGGAAGTAGTTGAGTCATTTAAATATGTATTTGTCAGTTTTTTTATGGGGTCCTCTCGAAATTTAAATAAACTATTTCAATCTCTCAAGATACAACTACAAAAAATTATATTTCCTCTATTTTATTTACTATTTATTGGCTAAACCAATATTTTCTTTTTTATTTGTTTAAATTTCTTTAGTAATTTTCAATTATTTTTTAATTTTTTATGTTTAATAGTACTTTTAATGTAATTTTAATATATAGAAATTTTATATATTAATACTGAATTTAATATTATAAAAAATTAAATTCGTTAAAAAAATCAGACACATAAGTGGTATATAAAAAAGAGTAGACTCATGTGAGATGAATTGATGAGTTGTTTAAATATATAGATAAAAATACTTTAAGAGCGTCCTCTTGAAATTCATATCGACTATTCTAATTTTGCAAGATGCAAATAAGATAAATGATAATAAAATAAGTGAGATCATCAAGTATATAAACGTGTACATTTGAGTAGCATGCAACGACACACTTAACTTTAGTCTTTAGTATAGACCCCTCATACAAAGAAAGTAGTAGCACATGTCAACATCACCATATAATTCAGACGTGTCATCTACGTTGATTTCCTATTATATTATTGAGTCTTCATACATCATACATGATACATGCTCTTCTCTAAACACCCCAAAATTTTTTTTTTTGATGTGGAATTATTTTATTAGATTATTTTATATATTTAAGTAATTACATAAAGGCCCTGTTTGGTAAAATGGTTGTTAGTTGTTAGCTGTTAGTTGTTAGCTGATTGTGTTAATTAGAGGGTATAAATAGTTGATAGTATTAGCTGATTGTAGAAAAGTGTTTGGTAAATTAGCTGTTAGCTGATAGCTGTTTGGTATAATTTCTTTTCTCAAAAAGTTAATTGAAAAAGTTGTTTGGAGTAGCCTTTTGAATTTTAGCCTTTTGAAGTTGCAAAAAGTTAATTAACCAAACATTTATATTGATATTTTAACTAAATCAAACTATTAATAGTTGTCAAATAAGCCAAAATTGACTTATAGGCCAATTTTTTACCAAATAGGACCAAAGTATTTATTAATTACTAGAAAAGACATAGGTTCGAGTTTCATCCCAGTTCAAGAGTTGACATATTATGTGGAATAGTCACATATATAAGGTTAGATTATAATTATTTAAAAAAAAAAAAAAAACCAATGACAAAGTCGATCAAGCAATTCACAAGTTATAATTATCTTTAGGAAAATGCTTTTTACACCGGCCTCCTAATATCACTACTTAAATTTCTCTCGTGATGGGATTTTCACTCATTTGGTGCTATGAATTGCCTAATCCACCACTAATGTTACAATAAAATTAGTAACCAATTAACTAATGACATTATGAGGATTAAATTGGAAGGAAAAAATATGAGGGTACCTAGCATTATTGTTATCTTAATTACCATTAATTTTAACATCGAATTGAATATTATCAAGTAATAGATGTGCCTCAAGGTATTATAAATCTTTTTGTACAAGAGATCATATTTCTATGGTGTACATTTTTTTTTTTCCTTTATAGACGAATCAAATAAGTCCTCAAACTATTTTAGAAAAATCAATTATACTCTTCAACTGCAAGAAGTTTCATATCAACCATCAAAATCTCAAAAAATTTAACTAGAACATTTTTTACAAGTAAATTACCTTCTATGGCTTGTTATGTTGATGTGACATTCATGTATAATTTTTTTTTTATATATATACATGAATGCTACATCAGCATAACTTGTAATTTTCTAATTTTATTTAAATAAAGAAAACTGATTTTAAAAAATTAAAATAATTTGCGTAGCATCCATGTATACAATATATATATATATATATATATATATATATATATACACACACACATGTGAAACCTAGAGTAATATAACCTTCAATAGCATGTAATTTACAGTTAAAATAAAGTTCTAATTGAACTATTATTATAAGAGTTCGATGGCTAATAAGAATAGTCTTGTAATATGAAGATTTTTTTTTTTTTTTGAATGCTACTAGCTCTATTTATATTGTAATATCTATTCATATACTTTCTCAACCTACTGAAACACAAAGAGCCAATAACGCCTCCACTGAGGCTCGAAATCACAACCTTCCACTTGGAAGTCCACCCCGGATACCATTAGACCACATAGTCCTGGTTGTAATATGAAGATATAATTAACCTTTTTTTCTAAACATTTCGGGAGCTTCTTTAGCTCTTTCCATTTTATTTATTTTTTTACTCAATTTTCTTACAAATCATTTGAGTTATGTATTTATTGAGTTAATACTCAAAATCGTCCTCGACTATAGTGGTTTTTCTCAATTTCGTCCTAAACGACTTTGGTGACCTAATATCGTCCCAGACTTTTGTGTTTTGCTCAATTTAGTCATCCATTTGTTATTCCGTCAAATTGGTGTTAAATAAAGGAATAATTCAGTAATGTCAATATTGATCTCTCTTTACTTTCAACTTGTGAAGTGCGAAATTCCTCTTTCTTGTACGAATTACACCCATAATTACTCCCGAGCCTGCAAATCAAATTTTATATTCGCAGTTTTAGGAGTAATTCTGGGAGTAATTCGTAAAAAAAAAAAAAAAAAAAAAAAAAAAAAAAAAAAAAAAAAGATTTCGCAGTTCACATGTCTATGAGTAAAGAGATGCCAATATTAAAATTACTGAATTGTCTATTTATTTAACACCAAATGGACAGAATAACAAATGAATGACTAAATTGAGCAAAAACACAAAAGTCTGGGACTAAATTGAGCGAAACACAAAAATTTAGGACGATATTAGGTCACCAAAGTCGTTTAGGACGAAATTGAGAAAAATCAATATAGTCGATGACGATTTTGGGTATTAACTCTGTATTTATTTATTTATTTTTTTACTCAATTTTCTTACAAATCATTTGAGTTATGTATTTATATTTTTGGGTATAGTACCACGTTGCACGAAACTAGAAGAAGACTAGAAGTAATCCTAAAATAAACACCAATTATATAGAGATGAGGACATGAATAACGCCCAACAAAAAGTTTGGACTCAAAATACAGCTAAGTGTATTTATGTGTACAATAATGGCAATGCTATATAGTCTTCCTCACTTACGTCATTTTCCTTTCCGTACGTCCACGTGTCGATTTTCCATAGGCCCCCACGGAGTGTCATTAACTCTGCCTCCCAAAAATGTCCACCTTCAAACCTGTATTTCTTCACCGTTGGTTTTGTGAATTCTGAGGGACCATTTTATCTACGTTTCTGTTTGTCAGTCCATTTTTCTTTTAAGAATCATCACTACCTTTCAATGTAGAAAAAAAAAAAAAAAAACATCTTCAAATATTACTCTCTAAATTAAAACTCCGTGACGTGAATTATTTATTTTGATGAAATTTAAAAGAAAAAGTTGTAGAAGAGTTTGTTTCTGACAAAAAAAATTGATTCTGGACCACCTTTGTGATTAGAAATTCAAGTATTTTCAGGTATAAATGATAAAAAAAAAAAATGGAGTTCATCTAATAAGGCTCTTCAGAGTATATACCATGGTTGAAAAAATCGTTATGTGCTCTTAGGGGCGCACGTTTTTTTTAATCTTATTTTATATTTTTTTAAAATTTGTTTTAAATTTTTTTTTCATAATTTTTTAAGACTTGATATATAATTATAAATTATTTAATACTTTAATAGTTAATACTAAAATATTAAATATTAACCTAAAAAATATCTAAGATTTAAAGATTTAGCGTTATTTCGCTCAAAAGGACATCATTTTGAGCGAAATAACTCTTATATATTTTCTTAAAAAAACTCTTATATATATACATATATATATATATATATATATATATATATATATATATATATATATATATATATATATATATATATAGGAGAATAATAGCTAATTGGCTGGCTAGGCGGTCTAGGTAGACGACCTACTGCCTAGACCATTGATTACGGTGATAATCTGTCGGCGCTTAGGCGCGATTTTTGCAACATTGATGTATATTCATAATTTCACTTGTATAGTAAATTTTGAATCACAATATAAATTTTTAGTCGAAATTTTTGACGTTATAATGGTTAAGAGCAAATTACACTTTTGGTCCTGTAACTATATAGGGTGTGTTAATTTGGGTACGTGACTTTTAAAACTAACAATTTAGTCCTTTAACTATCACTTTTTTAGCAGATTTGGTCCTCCCGGCCAAATTGCCGGTGGAATTTGGCCGGAAAGACGTTCGACTTTTTAAATAAAATATTGGTGGGGGTAATTTGGTTCAACAGTTAAAAAGGTCCTTTATCATTTCAAAAGGTCCTTTATCATTTGTGAAGAATGAACTTGTCTTCTATCATTTCAATACTCTTAAAAAGCAAGCCAGATTGCCAAGGACCTTGTGGTCCAATAGCACCAAGTTGCTCCCTTGTATAAAATGTTGTGGGTTTGAATCTCAACCAGTTTGTGAGGATGGGCATGCATATTTATATATAATACACACACAAACAATTATAACATTAAAACTAGTACAAAGATCATCAAAACATGATCTATGAATATTAAAAACAAATGTTATGTTGCTCTCCTAATTTTACTTTCAATACTTTTGGAGAGTAACATTCCAGTAGCCAATATATATGATACACATCAATATTATAAAACAAAACTCTTTACAGCACGTTTGGTTCACGGAATGAATTTGGAGGGAATAGGAATGCTATTCCACAGGGGATGGAATAAGTAAGGAATAGAATATGAATTATATTATGTTTGGTTGAAGGAATAGACTTTAGTAATTGTATTCCAGTGTTTGGTTGGTTAAAAGAATAGAAATTGAATAGGTTTTAAAGACATAAATACCCTTATACAAAATAATAATAATAATAATAATAATAATAATAATAATAATAATAATAATAATAATAATAATAATAATGAATATGATTATGATATACTGAATGTTATATATATATATATATATATATATATATATATATATATATATATATATATTTATTAATATACTTATATATTTATTTATATTTATATTTATATACATGTATATGCATGTGTGTGAGAGAGAGAATAACAATAACAATAACAATAACAATAATAATAATAATAATAATAATAATAATAATAATAAATATAAATATAAATATGTATTTGTATAATAATAATAATAATAATAATAATAATATAAATAATAATAATAATAAAAAAAATAATAATAATAGTAATAATAATAATAATAATAATAATAATAATAATTATTATTATTATTATTATTATTATTATTATTATTATTATTATTATACAAATACATATTTATATTTATTTTTATTTTTTCACTTATCCCACATCGGTTGGAGAAGTAAGGAATGGAGCCTTGAGGCTCCTATAAAAGGAGCCTCAAGACTCCATAATTTCAATTGCAATGCTCATCCGCTGGGCAAGCTTGCAATGCCCATCCGTTAGGCATGCAGATGGGCAGGCTACTTAATTTAGGAGTCAAGACTCCATAATTAAGGAGTATTATACAATTAATTAATTAATTAATTAATTATATATATATATATATATAAACTGTCAAGGGTGTTTTGAGAAAATACTTAAAGTGTGTGTTTGTGTATATAAAAAATATAATTAATTAAATATATACATTTATATAATACATTATATTTATTAAATAAATATAAATATTACATAATGTGTAAAGGGTATTTTTGGTATTTGTGATATAAAAGCTATTCCTAAGGGCATGGGAATAGCTAATACCAAGGCCCCCCTAGGAATGGCTATTACCTTTGCGAAGGTAATAGCTCATTCCTAAACATGTTATTCCTATGACAAAATTATCCAACCAAACGATAGAATATGTCTATTCCAATGAATGTTATTCCATTTCTGACCTATTCCATGAACCAAACATGCCATTATATTCATCGCTACTCATCAATTGACTAACCCTACCATGGGTTAATAAAAAAAAAATATCATAAAAAGGTTAATAATATACATTATTAAATGCAAAACTAATGCAATAGAATAATAACAGTATAACATGTTAGAAAGTAAATTTTATGAGATAATTTTAGGATAAAAATACAGCAGAACTTTGTATATACGTCTTATTATAAATAGTATAATCAGTCCATAAAAAGTGAAAATTTAGAAATAATAATGTATTTAGGGAAAAAAAAAATAGGGGTAGAATTGGATAGGAAATGTGTAGCTCTACCGACACCAAAAATTTCAAACAAGTGTAGGGTCCATGCATGGATAAAATTTGATCCTTAAGGAAACTATAAAAACTCAAAAAGGAAAGAGAATGCAAAGGGATGGGTTTTTAGATTATGTGATTTTTCTCTTGGATTATCATCATACATAGAAATTTTAATTGGAAATGTTACCGACGTACTACACTGCGTCCAAAGTCAATATCATAGAAATGATTTTCAAGTTTCATTGTCAAGATAGCCTGAGAAAAATTCTACAAAACATCTGATCTATACGAATACATATTTGATATATTGTCAATGTATACGTAAATAAACAATTTTTTATTGCATTTCCCATAAATGGGAAAATCCGATTGAATGAGATGTCAATTATGACACTTCAAAGTGGAGTCGATTAATTTACAATAGATAATGAACAAAATACAGGGATAATATCTCAATTTCTAATTCATTACACTAATACAAAATTCACCATAAGAGTCTTTTTGTAAATGACAATACGCGTGTATTGTAGAACAAACGTGTATGACATATATGCGTAATTTATTTTAGAATTAAACTATATACGTATGTTCCCAAACAAGAACATACGCGTATATATAGTGTTTTAATTATAAGATACGACGCTTGATATATTATCTGCATTTTATGGTCACTTCCGTATTGTATAATTTTTATTGGCTGTCTATTGCCCTTTATGATTTGAGTCAATTAGCTATGAATAATTTAAGTTAATTTAATTTATCTCTTTTTAATCATTTGCTGACTAGGATCGCAATACGTGTTTCACGTAAAGTGCTCATTCGAATAGAGGTTCAATCGAAACTATATATATTATCATAGTGGATTTTTTTTTTTTAAATTATAAATGTGCTGTCGTTTTCCATAAATATCAAGTTTTCGTAAACATTATCAAGTTTTCGTAAACATCTTTGACAAGATGGTACTTAATTACTTGGCTTGAACAATTTTGAACGGATGTGCATGACTATATACAAGTAAATAAATGGACACTACTCCACTAGATTAGGTTTCTACATTATATATAGTCTCACCTGTAAATGTTGTAATGAGATTCGTTATTGAGTAGTAGTAGTAGTAAAGAGTAATGGGTTTGAGAAAAATATTACTTTTTCATTAATACAAAATTTGACTTTGGTTGGTTTCGTTTATATCCCAAATTAAATGTACTTTAATAAAAGAAAAACGAGTGGTGGTCGAGCCGGTAGAACATGATTTCTATACTTACAAGGTCATGAATTTTATATTCAACAACACTCTTCCTGTCGAGCTTGTCACATAAGGTCTTCCTAGTGAGATTTATATTTTTTGTGTGCTTTGGAGGCTATTATACAAGAGCAAATTTTACTAAGTGCACACCCTCAAGTAGTGACTGCGTTTTTCCCTCGTCGTCCAAATATATATATATATATATATATATATATATATATATATATATATATATATATATATATATATATATATATATATGTTGGAAAAAATAGCTTAAAATGGCATAAAATGGCATGTTAAGTGGCTATTTTGTGGTACAATTATCAGTGGGGTCCACTTCCGATTTGGGTCGGGTCAAAGTGGATTCGGATTCTTCGTAGTGAGACGAAGAGATCGATATATTGTACGCTCAAAACGGATAATGGGTGAATGAGATATTGATTCTCAAAGTAGACCCATTTGAGTTGGAAAATGAAGGAAAAAAGTGAGCTTTTGTCCCACATTGCTTTGGAATGAAGATTTTCCCCCCTTATATACAAGAGCTCTTTTGAAGCTTGTAGAATTGTATAGCATAGAGGCTCTCTCGCGCAGGGGGGGGGGGGGGGGTGTGCAAATCAAATTCCAACTTTCAGAGATTGAAAAGGCTTGATTCAAGCCCAAGCTCGTGTGCGCCGGCACCTGCGGGCATAAGTTATGCCAAACTTCGGAATAAATTTTCCAACACAAGCCACTGGGTGTGGCCGAAACCTGGGAGGTTTCGGCCTAACTACCAAAGTTTCGGCCAAGTGGCCGAAACTAGGTAGTTGCCATAGTTTCGGCCACTTGGGCCGAGACTTGGGACCCATGGCCGAAACTTCCAGTTTCGGCCTACACGAACCTGTACAGTTTCTGACCGTTGGCTCTTCAATTCTACTGTGACGGAATTAATTTTCTGAGTTAATTCCAATTTTAAATTTTGAATTGAAGGTCATGCTAATGGTGCTGTTACAGGAAGGTGAAGGGGTGCCCTTAAGTGCCTAATTAAAAGCTATTAAATCCTTCACCCCTATAAAAAGAGGAGTTGGGCAGTAGAGTTTTACACAGAAAATATAGAACACGAAAGTTCATCTTTTAGCCTCAAAACCTCTCTGCTTCTACTCTTTCTTTAAGCCATACTGTGTTCATAGCCATTGTCTTGCTCGCCGGATCCTTTGTTTGAATGCTCAAACATTGGATCATAGCAAGTTTTATCCTGGGAAGCCTAGGCCACAACGCTCCTAGCATCTACGGGGGGTGGCAAATAAGGTTTTAAGGAAAGAGTGCACACTTGACTCTTGCATAAACCCAACACCAAACACTAGCCAATTTTCTTCAAATTTTTCTTCCCTTCTTTCCAGAAAATAATAGTCAATTTTTTTTTTTTATTTTTTGATTATTATTTTTTTTCTACCAACGGTTCCTACAATCTTAAAACCTTAGTTCTTGTTTTTTCGTTGGTTGTTTTCTCGAATTTCCTTGAAGAAATGGAGAACCCCGAGTTGCCAATCGTTAACAATGGGGAAGAAAATGTTGTTGAGAACAACAATGGAGGAAACGGCAACAATGTTGCTAATTCCCAAGCTACACCAGTGAACGTTGGTTCACAAGATGGTGGGAGCACTGAGGGATATATTCCCATGTCTCGGGTACCTTCGGTACCGAGTGGTTCGGCTGAAAAGCCGGAGAAGTTCACCGGTGTTGGTTCGAACTTCAAGAGGTGGCAACAGAAGATGTTGTTCTACCTAGCAACTCTCGGCCTGGCAAGGTTCTTGTCCGAGAGTGTTCCCGAGTTGAAGGAACAAGATGCACAATCCGTGATGGCGGTTGGCTATTGGAAGGATTCGGACTTCCTTTGCCGAAACTACATCCTGAATGGATTGTGTGACACGCTATATGATGTATATCGAAAGATAAGCACGTCAAAAGCGTTGTGGGAAGCTTTGGATCATAAATACCGAAGTGAGGATGCCGGCTCAAAGAAATTTGTAGTTGGCCGATTCCTCGACTTCAAAATGGTTTATTCAAAGACCGTGCTAAGTCAGGTAGAAGATTTGCAATTAATCTTTGATGAGATCCGTGACGAGGGCATGGTGCTAAGTGAAGCCTTCCAAGTGGGATCTGTGATCCATTTGTTGCCTCCAGGGTGGAAGGACTTCAAGAACTACCTTAAGCATAAGCGAAAGGAGATGAATCTGGAGGACCTGATCCAGCGACTCAGGATTGAGGAAGGGAACAGGACGAATGATAGGAAAGTTCCTATCGTTGTTGGCGCTAAGGCCAACGTTGTGGAGCACGGTAAGAGCTCAAAGAGGAACAAGAAGGACAAGCGAAAGCTAGGTCCGAAAGGTGGCGTTACCAAGAACAAGTTTCCTGGTGAATGCTACAATTGTGGCAAGCATGGCCACAGAGCATCTGAATGCAAGGCTCCAAGGAAGAAGAACAAGAGTTCTGAAGCCAATGTTGTTGGAGATAGCAGTCAGAAGGAGGTCGAGATTAGCCTTTCGGCTATGGTGACCGAGGTGAACCTCGTGGGCTCAAACCCTCGTGAGTGGTTCATTGATACCGGTGCAACCAGGCACTTGTGTTGCAACCGAGAGATGTTCAACACCTTTGAGACCGTTGAAGGTGAAAAGGTGTGGATGGGAAACTCTGCTCAGTCTGCTGTGGAAGGCATGGGCAAGGTGGTTCTGAAGATGACTTCCGGGAAGGAACTGACGTTGAACAACGTGCTGTATGTTCCTGAGCTGAGGAAGAATCTTGTGTCTGGCTCTCTGTTGAACAAGCATGGCTTTCGCATGGTGTTCGAGTCAGACAAAGTAGTTTTGTCCAAGTTAGGAATGTTTGTTGGTAAAGGATATGTAACTGATGGGCTGTTTAAGCTCAGTGTAATTCCTGTTATCAATAAAAGCAAAGTTAATTCTGTTTACTTGCTTGAGTCTTCCAATTTATGGCATGGTAGACTAGGTCATGTTAATTTTAATTCTATGCGTAGATTAATTAGCATGGACCATATTCCTAACTTTCAAATTGACACAAATAACAAGTGTGAAATTTGTGTTGAGGCAAAACTAACGAAAGTACCTTTCAAGTCGGTTGAAAGGGAAATTGAACCACTAGAATTAATCCATAGTGATTTGTGCGATTTTAGATCGATACAAACGAGAGGTGGTAATAAGTATTTTATCACATTTATCGACGATAGCACACGATACTGCTATGTGTATTTGCTTAAGAGCAAAGATGAAGCCGTTGATAAATTCGTTCTTTATAAGAATGAAGTGGAAAACCAACTTAATCGGAGAATTAAGAAGGTTAGAAGCGATAGAGGTGGAGAGTACGAAGCACCTATTGGTGACTTCTGTGCGAGTGTAGGTATAATACACGAGCGTACTGCACCTTACTCACCTCAATCGAACGGTGTTGCCGAACGAAAGAATCGTACATTGAAAGATATGATGAATGCGATGCTTATAAGTTCGGGCCTACCTCAAGATGCTTGGGGTGAGGCGATTTTGACAAGTAATTACCTTTTGAATAAGGTACCCCGAAAGAAGCTCGATAAGACTCCTTATGAGCTGTGGAACGGTAGGAAACCTTCCTACCAGTACCTGAAAGTGTGGGGGTGTCTTGCCAAAGTTTTGATGCCAACACCTAAGAAAGTAAAGATAGGTCCTAAGACGGTGGACTGTATCTTTATTGGCTATGCACATAATAGTAGTGCTTATCGGTTCTTAGTACACGAGTCCAATAATCCGGATGCACACGAGAACACGATAATAGAATCAAGGAATGCATATTTTTTCGAAAATATATTTCCTTGTAGGTCCAACGAGGGACCAAGTACGTCAAAACGAATGTTTGACGAAACTATGGATAATGATAGTGGTGAATCCGAGAGAGAACCCGAGCTCGAGCCGAGACGCAGTAAGCGGGCGAGAGTTGGAAAATCATTCGGTCCTGATTTTCTAACTTACTTGTTAGAGTACGATTCGGGTACTCTAACTTGTTTATTAGAAAATGAACCCGATTTTCTATCTTGTTTGATAGAGAATGAGCCTCGAACGTATGTAGAAGCCGTGACTTCTACGGAAGGACCAATGTGGAAAGAGGCTATAAAAAGTGAAGTGGATTCTATTCTACAGAATCACACTTGGGAACTGGTTGATCTTCCTCCGGGTAGTAAACCCTTAGGATCCAAGTGGGTCTTTAAAAGGAAGATGAAACCGGACGGTTCCATCGAGAAGTATAAGGCTAGGCTTGTAATCAAGGGTTACAAGCAACGCGAGGGCCTCGATTACTTCGACACGTATTCTCCCGTGACGAGAATAAACTCCATTAGGATGATACTTGCCATAGCCGCGTTGCGGAACTTGGAAGTTCATCAAATGGATGTGAAGACCGCTTTCCTAAATGGCGAATTAGATGAGGAAATCTATATGGAACAACCCGAAGGGTTCGTGGTTCCGGGCCAAGAGAGGAAAGTGTGTAAGTTGGTTAAATCGTTTTATGGTTTAAAACAAGCGCCTAAGCAGTGGCACGAGAAGTTTGACCATGCGATGTTAACTAACGGGTTTAAAATAAACGAAAGTGACAAATGCGTCTACGTTAAGGAAACGATAGACGACTACGTCATCCTTTGTTTATATGTCGATGATATTCTCATCGTTGGTAGTAATGATCAGATGATCAAGTCTACCAAAAACATGTTAAATACGAGATTTGACATGAAGGATATGGGTTTGGCCGATTTAATCCTCGGGATTAGAATCATTAGAAGACCTGATGGTCTTGTGTTGAGCCAATCACATTATATTGACAAAATCCTTGAGAAATTTAACAAGGATGATAGTCAAGTGGCTAGGACACCATTTGATACAAACATTCATCTAACCAAGAACCACGGAGAAGGTATTTCACAAGTGGAATATGCTCAGGTTATTGGTAGTTTGATGTATCTTATGAGCTGTACTAGGCCGGATATTGCCTATGCGGTTAGTAAGCTCAGTAGATATACGAGTAACCCCGGTGCTATGCACTGGAAGGCAATAGTAAAGGTTATGAGATACTTGAGGTATACTCGTGATCTTGGACTGCACTACGGGAGATATCCCGCTGTACTTGAAGGGTATAGCGACGCGAATTGGATATCTGATATTAAGGACTCTAAGTCCACGAGTGGCTACGTGTTTACACTAGCCGGTGCAGCCGTTGCATGGAAATCCTCTAAGCAAACTGTGATAGCTAGATCCACGATGGAATCTGAGCTGATAGCCTTGGACAAAGGTTGTGAAGAGGCTGAATGGCTACGCCATTTTATAGAGGATATTCCTAATTGGGAAAGACCGGTACCTCCAATATGTGTGCATTGCGATAGTCAAGCCACAATTGGGAGAGTACAGAGTCATATGTATAATGGTAAGTCTAGACATGTGCGTCGTAGACATAATACCATTAGACAACTGCTCACAACTGGTGTTGTCTCGATTGACTACGTAAAGTCAAAAGACAATATAGCGGATCCGCTGACCAAAGGGTTAGGAAGAGAAGTTGTGGAGAAGTTGACACGAGGAATGGGTCTACTGCCCTTGGACTAAAAAGTTCTATAGTGGATACCCAACCTAGCTGGCACCTAGGTTCAATGGGACAACTAAATTATGGAACGGAGCGCGTCACTGTGGGGGTCTCGGACTCCCTACCACTCCTCGTTAAAACAGTGACTCCCGCAAGAGGCTAGCATATTAATGCTTTAATGATTCTTGAGTATGCGGGATACTCGAGAAAGAATCACCTATGTTAGAGAGAAGTGAGGGTCGCTTCAAAGGAGAATTGTTGGGCACAATTCTTTAGAAACTCTTGCAGAACCAGGAACGGTGACCCACGACCAAAACGGGCACACTCATGAGAGCAAGAGCATGGTTGGGAGATTCTTGTGTGAGATATGTCATCGTCTACACAAACGGCAGTCGGTTCAAAGACATCGCGTTCTACCGTACAACCAGTAGAGTAAACATATCTTCACGAGGGAAGGTTCAAAGGGTATAGTGACTCCCTACCTATCCTATGCAGGGATCGACCGTTTGAACACAGTTGTTTCCGATTTCAAAATACCCCGAAAATCAATTTTTCATTCATGTGGGGGATTGTTGGAAAAAATAGCTTAAAATGGCATAAAATGGCATGTTAAGTGGCTATTTTGTGGTACAATTATCAGTGGGGTCCACTTCCGATTTGGGTCGGGTCAAAGTGGATTCGGATTCTTCGTAGTGAGACGAAGAGATCGATATATTGTACGCTCAAAACGGATAATGGGTGAATGAGATATTGATTCTCAAAGTAGACCCATTTGAGTTGGAAAATGAAGGGAAAAAGTGAGCTTTTGTCCCACATTGCTTTGGAATGAAGATTTTCCCCCCTTATATACAAGAGCTCTTTTGAAGCTTGTAGAATTGTATAGCATAGAGGCTCTCTCGCGCGGGGGGGGGGGGGGGGGGGGGGGGGGGGGGGTGCAAATCAAATTCCAACTAGCAGAGATTGAAAGCGGGCTAAGTTATGCCAAACTTCGGAATAAATTTTCCAACACAAGCCACTGGGTGGGGTCGAAACTGGAAGTTTCGGCCTACACGAACCTGTACAGTTTATGACCGTTGGCTCTTCAATACTACTGTTACGGAATTAATTTTCTGAGTTAATTCCAATTTTAAATTTTGAATTGAAGGCCATGCTAATGGTGCTGTTACAGGAAGGTGAAGGGGTGCCCTTAAGTGCCTAATTAAAAGCTATTAAATCCTTCACCCCTATAAAAAGAGGAGTTGGGCAGTAGAGTTTTACACAGAAAATATAGAACACGAAAGTTCATCTTTTAGCCTCAAAACCTCTCTGCTTCTACTCTTTCTTTAAGCTATATTGTGTTCATAGCCATTGTCTTGCTCGCCGGATCCTTTGTTTGAATGCTCAAACATTGGATCATAGCAAGTTTTATCCTGGGAAGCCTAGGCCACAACGCTCCTAGCATCTATGGGAGGTGGCAAATAAGGTTTTAAGGAAAGAGTGCACACTTGACTCTTGCATAAACCCAACACCAAACACTAGCCAATTTTCTTCAAATTTTTCTTCCCTTCTTTCCAGAAAATAATAGTCAATTTTTTTTTTTTATTTTTTGATTATTATTTGTTTTCTACCAACGGTTCCTACAATATATATATATATATATATATATATATATATATATATATATATATATATATATCACTTAGTCATTCGTGATTGGTAATTTGGTTTCTCACGATTAAAACTATCAAAATATACCTTTATATTCACAAGATTATAGTAGTTTTAGTCCTCTAGTGTATGAAAAATGTAACATTGACAATAAGATTTCAGATGTTTTTATGAGTGTTTTAATTAGTACATTGGGTGTAACTTTAAGTTAAATAATTAGGTTTGAAAGAAAAAAATTCTTATATATATTTCTGCATGCTAAAAGGCCAAAACTACCACAAAACTGTAAAATTGAAAATATGTTTTATAACATTTAATAATGGAGGGATAAAATGACAAATTATTAATATTTGTAAAGTTAAAAAAAAAAATCTTTTTCCCCTAAAATCTATATCGATCTATACTATATATAAAAACAAAATCCTGAACTTTAACTTCCCGCCCAATTCCTAAAAAATATCTCTTTCTAATAAAATATATTGTTTTCTGCTTTCCTATTCGTAGTATAATTCTAGGTTAAAATTCATATTCTAATATTATAACATAGTGTAGTACAATTCCTATTCTAATCTATACTATATATAAAAACAAAATCCTGAACTTTAACTTCCCACCCAATTCCTAAAAAATATCTCTTTCTAGGGTTTAGGTTAAAAACTTTGCGAAGGCATAACTTTTGACTCGGTTGTCCGTTTTGGACTATTTTATTTTTTCAAATTGCGTATTTTTTCGAGATCTACCCACCGCAAACAGCAAAAGGCGGTTTGTCCCGTCAATTTCTTCAGAAAATGCTTCTTTTGCTCTTAATTTTAGTTTTTTTTTTTATGTATTTAGATGGTTTCAACAATATTTTAAAAAATTTTATAGCCACTTAAATAAATAGTTTGTAAGAAAAAACGATGAGAACCTTATGTTATTAGTGATTTTTGATAATTTTTTATTTTTATTTTTTTAACATTTATAAAAATAAAAAAAAAATTGGCGCCTAGGGGTGCCTAGCTAACGTGTTTTGCAACCTTTATATATATATATATATATATATATATATATATATATATATATATATAGTTCAAGTATAATAAAAATCATATGTAATAATGTAATAAAATAATAATATTGAAAAAAAAATTAATAATAATAATAATAATAATAATAATAATAATAATAATAATAATCCAAACAACACTACATACAAAATAAAATTAAAATTAAAAAAAAAAAAAAAAAAGAAGAAGTAGACAAAGGGCTCTTTGTAAATGATGTGTGATCATTTTGATCCTACATCGACAATGTTAGGAAAGAGGAGCTCTTGAGGTCCTATATATAAGAGAAGCAATGCTCATCTTACAATCATAATTGCTTGCGCATCAATGTGGGCAAGTATTAAGACGGCAAAAAACTCTTATTTACGAAGTCTTAGCTTAATAATAATAATAATAATAATAATAATAATAATAATAATAATAATAATAATAATAATAATAATAATAATAATAATAATAATAATAATAATAATAATAATAATAATAATAATAATAATAATAATAATAATAAAACAAAACTATATACAAAATAAAATTAAAATTAAAAAAAAAAAAATAATAAAGACAAAGCGGAATCACGAGCTCCCTTTTGTAAATGATGTGGAATCATTTTGATCCCACATCGAAAATGTTTGGAAAGAGAAGCTTTGAGCAATGCTCCTCTTCCAAACATAATCGCTTGCCCATCAACGTAAGTATTGAGAAGCCAAAAGGCTCTTATTTAAGAAGTCTTAGCTTAATGGCTTATTATTTTAGTTTTTCTTTTAAAAAAACATTTTATAAACAATGATAAATAAAATCTTCAAAGTTATAGCACCACATGTGTACATCTAGACATTAGCTATTAATTTGAGTAATTATTTGCACAAATTCAAGCAATGATAACATCAAAATACATAAACGACTCAAATCATATCTTTAATTGCACTATATAATATTTGATGTTCTAATTTAAGTAATTATATATCTATTCAAATATTCTTAATATATTACAACAAATCTATTACGTGCATCGCACGGGTGAAAATACTAGTTTATTTAAAAAGAAAAAAAAAAAAGAAAAAAGAAAAAACAAGGGCGGTAGTGATTATAGTTTAATCATTTGTTTGGCACGAAGTGGCTTTCCCATATGAGAAGTCATGGGTACGTTCAAATTTCAGTGAAGGCAGTATTGATTCTTTCTGCTTCGGTAGATTGAGAAAATAGTTATGAACAGATACTGCATTGTAACAGAGCTAGTTATTAAAAAAATACGGAAAAAGGGTCAAATAAGCCCTCGAACTTTAGCTTAAAAGTCAATTAGACCCCTAAACTTTTTAAAGGTGCAATTACACTTATCAACAATTCATTTAAGTGCAATGAAGCCAAAAAAAATATTAATGATGACCGCTATCACATGTCATTAGGGTTCAGGTCACCTTCCGGCGAATTTTCCGGCAAAAAAAAAAAAGTGACCAACGAAATTTTTGACAAAAGAAGTGACTGGCGAAATTTTCGGCAAATCTGGATCGGTTGCTGGTCACATTTTTTTTTTTTTTGGTCAAAAATTCGCCGGAAGGTGGCCTGAACCCTAGTAACCTGTGATAGCAGGTCATTAACTTGTTTTTGGGCTTCATTGCACATAAATGAATTGTTGATGGTGTAATTGCACCTTTAAAAAGGAGTGAATTCCATTTTTGGTCCTACTGTCATAGGGGCGTTTCCAATTTTAGTCCACCTTAATTTTTTTGCCACTTTATAACCACTATTATTGAATTTGTTCCACTTTTAGTCCCACCGTTAGTATTTTCATCAAGAGTCCGTGTAATCTAGGGGTATTTTGACATTTCTTCTCATCCAAGACTATGTTTGACTAAAGAAATGAGAACATTAAACCTAAAACCTAAGAAACCCCGCCGGCCCATATTGGAATGAACGAAACGATGTAGCTTTGGCTTCCCATTTTCATTGTTCGAAGAGCCATCTTCGTATATCGGAGGAGGAGGACGAAGCGCCTGGATTAAAAGAGAATAGACAAACATAAAAAGACCAAAATACCCTTTGATTATACGGCCTCTTGACGGAAATATTAACGGTGGACTAAAAGTGGAACACATTTAATAACAGTGGTTGTAAAGTGGCAAAAAAAATTAAAGTGGACTGAAATTGGAAACGCCCTATAACAGTAGGACCAAAAATGGAAATCACTCTTTAAAAAGTTTAGGGACCTAATTGACTTTTAAGCTAAAGTTCGAGGGCCTATTTAACTATTTTTCCAAAAAATACTATATATATTCCCACAACAAAATTCTTTGTCCGAGTTTTATATGTCATTTATGCTTATCAAATTAATAATAGTTAATTTATCTCTTTAGCGTTAACTAATTTATTAATTACAAAAAAATGTTACCATCTCCTACTAATATCACTACATAATATATATACACTACCACCACTGAAAATTATTGAATTTCCGACCACCTAAAAGTGATCTTAAATCATGTCAAAAGTAAAAAAGTGGTCGGAAATAACAACAAAGCTTTTTCCGGATACCAAAAGTGGTCAGAACAAGACTTTTGACTTGATTTAATTAAGATCACTTTCAGGTGGTCGTAAATTTCATAATTTCCAGTAGTGTACATGTCATGTCATTAATTTTTATAAAAATAAAAAATAAAAATACATGAGCTACATACTCATGAATTGGCAACCCTACCATGAAAGACATACATTATTAATAGAAAAAATATATTTAAATCAAATATTTAAAAATAATAATTATACATACGATGACACATCAAGTAATTTAGTATCAAAATTTCTGTACAATTTTAGTTAATTTTCAACTCAATTTAAACAATGAATCGACTTAAATTGGTTTGCATGTTCACAATACATAAAAGAGATTAATTATTTTTTCACAATTTGAGGATATTGTTAAAATATTACAAACATGCAAATTAAATCAAAATAACTATTATATGATATAAGCAACAAGCTAAGGATAAATTATTACGGTATAATATATGAAATTAATTGAATTATATATAAAAGCAGTACTCAATAGCAGTGTTGCAAAAATCGCGTCTAATCGGCGCCTAGGCGCTCACTACTGGAAATTCTGAAATTTCCGACCACCTGAAAGTGATCATAAATCAAGTTGAAAGTCTTGTTCCGACCACTTTTGGTATCCGGAAAAACCTTTGTTGCTATTTCCGACCACTTTTTGGATTTTTTGGTATCAACTTAATTTAAGATCATTTTCAGGTGGTCGGAAATTTCAGAATTTCCAGTAGTGGCTAGGCGGTCGGCCACCTAGGCGCCGGTTAATCGCTCTAGGCGCACGCCTAGGCGCTCTAGGCGGTCCCCAGGCGCCTAGAGGGCGCCTAGCGATTTTTTCAACCTTGCTCAATAGGGAGAAAATTTTAAATTTGGTCCATTTTTTTTTTTTTAATGAAATTGTATGCCAAATTAATTTGGATAGATTATTTATTTGGACCAACTAAAGTAAATTGACAAAATGTATACCGATATTTCAACTTTTGATATTAAAATATTAAACTATCACTTTAAAACAATTTAAATATAATTTTCACAATTCACATTTTTTTTAAAACTCTTTTCACCAATAAGAATTTTAAAAAATTAAATTCATTATTATTTTTAAATTTATCATCATTAAAAATCAGTTATTAATTCGCCAAATTAAGCATATGACTAATGAATTTGCCAGGTGTCTAGAGAGAGACAAATATAATTAGCTTTATGCTATTGAAAATACCAAAACTTAAAGTTCATAGTGCTTGCTGGAAACTATGCTTACCACATCTGGAGAAATGTTATATCCCAATTTAATTTATAATACATAATATTTTATTAAATTATAACTTAAAATGTTTAAAATGTCATTAAACGCAATAAGATTAGGTTTGATGAAATCTTTACAAAATAGAGTATTTTGAATATTTTTAAGACTAAAAGCAGAACGTTTTAAAAGTTACGAATTAAGAATATCTTGGAAATCAGGAAAATTAATTTTAAAAAATGAGTCATTTTTTTATAAAACAATTTCACTTCTAGTGTTTGGTTGCATTCTAAAAAACAATCTTTATGTGTTTGGTTTATTTTTCAAAAAAAAAAAAAACAGAATTGTATAATTAAAAATTTTAATTGTTTTGTTTAAAATATAAAACATTTATAATAATAATAATAATAATAATAATAATAATAATAATGGTGCGTGGTAGTGGTGGTGGTGTGTTAGTGGTGGCCTGGTGGGTGTGGTGGTGGTAGTGGTGTTATTTGTATTATAATAAGTTGTGTGGTGGCGGTGCGGTGATAATGGTGGTAGTGTGGTAGTGGTGGTGTTATTTTTTATTGATGTGGTAAATGCTCTCGGTTATAGGAATATGAGTGAAAGTTGTAGTATAGTAGCTCGGGTAGTTAGGATTGAGAGTCAGAGGGTCCCAAACTTATAAATACTCTGGAGGAGAAAATGCTAAAAAGTCTCATTTCCACAAGCATTACATGTGGTATTTATAGGGACTTAGATGAGACACATGTCAGGAGGTTGGCATGTGTGACACATGTTTCTCATGCACTTGGCGGTCTCGAAGGCTAAGGAGATATGTCCACGTGTGATGAAATATCTGATTAAAGCATATTTGGTGTACCCGGGATGAGCGCTACTATTTATTTATTTGTCTTTTAATACTTAGAACATGGGCTCGGGAAACCTTAGCAGGGAAATCGGGTCGGGCCGGGTGAATCCTAATGTGTCAGAGATGGTCGGTAAATGTTTCTCTATATGTCCAATGTATTATCCAAACAACAACAACAACAACAACAACAACAACAACAAGTGGTGGTAGTGGTGGTGGTGGTGGCCGTAGTGGTAGTATTGTGGTAGTGGTGGGGTGGTGTCGGTGGTTGCAGAGGTGGCGACGACGGCGGTAATAGTGTGATAGTGGTGGTGGTGGTTGTGTAGTGTTGGTGTGAAAATTGAAAACTGATTTCCCCAGAAGAGAGGGGAAGTCATTATCCAAGAAAATGATGGTATTTTCCTTTGACTAAACACTCATTTCCTTTTGACTCACATTTTCCACTTCCAAAAATCATTTTCGGGTTTCCAAACACACCCTGAAAGGAAAATAAATTAATAAATTAAAGATAAAAATGTCACTATTAGTAGATAGACAAAAAAAAAAAAAAAAAAAAAAAAAAAAAAATCTAAATTTTCTCACTCAAATTTCACTTCAAATTATTTACTTGGGACAGTATAAGCAGCACTCTAATATCAACTTAGAAACAAAAGACAAAGATGTAATTAAAAAAAAAAAAGAATTAAATTAACTAAAACTTTACAACTAAAAAAATAAAAGCGTAATTTTTCTCTATATATTTTAAGTTTTAACATATGGAGGTTGTGGGTTCGAGCCCTCAGTAAAGACGGTATTGATTTTATGTGCTTCAATAGGTTAAGAAGGTAGTTATGAACAGATACTGTATCGTCAATAGGACTAAAAACACATTTTTTTTTTATGCTAATACACATTCAATTCTGTTTTTAAAAGATATGAATTGAAATATAATTTATCCATACGTGGTCTTCTTAGTATGATTTATCTCACATGAGCATGATTTATCTAGTGTATGTTGGATTTTTTTTATTTTATTTTTTTGTATAGCAAAAATGACATTTTAAATGGTTATTTTGTTGTACAAATATATGTGAAGTCTACTTCCGATTTGGGTCAGGTTAATTAAAGTGGATTCAGGTTCTTTGTAGTGAGACAAAAAGATTGATATATTGTACACTCAAAATGAATAATAGGTCAATGAGAAATTGATTTTCAAAGTAGACAAATTTGAGTTGGAAAATTGAAATGGGAAGGCTAGCCTTTGTACGACATTGGAATGGAAGTGAGTTTGCACTAATATATATACAATTATCTTTTAAAATGAGTTTGAATTTTATAGCATAAAGGCTCTATCTCGGGTGCAGGTGATGCAAATTAAGGGTGTGTTTGGTTGGTGGGTTTTGCCCATAGGAATGGGTATGAAAGTGATTGTTGTTGTTTGGTTGATATGTTTTTAGAACACTACTATGTGTTTCGAATACCTCAAGCTCATACCCAAATACAATAAGGGTTTCATTCCCTTATTCATTCTCAACACTACTATTAGTAACCATTCCCATTCCACTCTACTACCAAACATGTTAAATACTTTCATCAAAATTCATTACCATTACCAAGTATTTGATACCCATTCCGATTCCAATTCCCATGTGCGAACCAAATACACCCTAAATTTCAAAATGAGTTTGAAAAGGCTTGACTCGTGAGCACCATGTATGCTATGTTATGTCAATTTTTTAAAAATATTTCTTCAACTAAACCGAAACAGAAATATGCCACTCGTCCAAAAAGTTAACTTCTCATATGGACGATTCGAGAAGTGGATTCAACTTTTCGGTATGTAATCTCTTGATCACCTCACGAAATTTTACTTTCCAAAAACTGTTTTCCGAACAAAGTGACTTTTTGTCTAGAACCATTCGGTTTGTGACCTTGCAGTCTGGATCACTTTGCTGTTTTACCTCGGTAAAATTTGTTAATTATTATCAATTATTCTGATTAATTTCTCGAAAATTAACTACGTAATATGTGTTATTTCCAGATTTAATGGCCAATTTTGAAGGTTACAAATATGATATTTAAAGAGAGTATATGTTACACAGGATTTGAATTTTCTGTTTTTCTCCTGGTTGGGATCATTTTCTAAATTTATAATCCTATTTTTTTTATATATCTTTTATATAAATTCATTTTATTGACTTATTTATCCATAGAATGCATACATTTAAATAGTGATTTTAAATTGTTGATTTGAATTTTCACATTAAAAAGAAAAAAAGAAAACCTTGGTCAGGATGGTCCATGCTAGCTTTGGCGCGACGTGCCAATGATTGGAGCGCAGATTGACACCCACATGCTGCAGCGCGGTTAACACATGTACCTTTCGAGTACATTTGCATTTAAGTTGTGTGTATTGTCACTTTTTATTATTATTATTATTTTTATTATTATTATTATTATTATTATTATTATTATTATTATTATTGTTGTTGTTGTTGTTGTTGTTGTTGTTGTTGTTGTTATTATTATTATTATTATTATTATTTGTGTGATCGGGGATCATGTTCATCTTTAAAAAGGAAACTAAGGGCTCGTATGGTTCGCGAAAAATATTTTAAGGGAAGTGAAATTGAAATTCTATGGAAAAACAATTACTAGAAAGATAAATTTCATTGTTTGGTTGGTGTAAAAAGTAATTATTGGGAATACTAATTTTATTGTTTGGTTAGATTTGGAATGGTAAGAAATAATGAGTATAAAGACCTATATGTCTCTCCCTACAAATTAATAAGAGTAATATAATTAATAAAAAAATAAGGATAAAATAGTCAAACCATATCACTTTTTCTTCCCATCTTCCATCGAAAACAAAATTCTTGATCCAACCAAAGATTTTGTTGTCTTTAAATTTGAGGAATTTATTTTCCAATAGAAAATGAATTCCATGAACCAAACTTCAAAAAATAACATTTTCCTCCACTTTACAGAAAATATTTTCCTTTAAAATACATTTTTCATGAACCAAACATTCAAAATGTATAAACATTAAAATGTTATATATCTTTCTTTAGTCTTCATTATATGACAAAATTCAAATTTATGCCACCTAAGATTTTGGGTTACATAGCCCGAGACTTATTATATTTTAAAAATTTTTAGATATTGTGAGATTACATGAATCAAATACTACAAAAAATAAAAAAAAAATTAAAAAAAAAAAAAAAGGAAAAAAAAAAACTAAAATAACTATAGATTAAATAATTACAAGAAAAATGTCAATGATCTTGTGGTCAAGTGACACCAAGTTGCTCTCCCATATAAAAAGTTATGAGGCCCGCATGGGTAGCTCAACTAGTCATAGAGGTGAAACTTTAGAAGAATGACCAGGGATCGAGTCTCACCAGCGGCAGTGTGGGAGCAACCTCTCAAAGTGAGGGGGGCTCTTTGTGGTCAGTGAGCACCGGTCTAGCCTCTGTGATTCATGTTCAGTTGAGTCACCATGATTTACATCCTCCCAAATGCTTTGTCGGGCCCTTAGGGTTGGGGTTCAGCCTTGAAAGAATATAAAAAGTTATGAGTATCAGTGAAGTCGATATTGATTCTTTGTACTTTAGTCCTTACAATTTTTATTGATTTACTTATGAATTTTTATGTAAGTAAATTTAATTTTTCTTTGTAGTGGAGCAATTATTTAAGTATTCTAATTTTGGGTGATATACTTTGTACTCTTTGAGTTTGGTCACAATTAAATTGTAATTTTCCTTCCACTTTTGGTTCCTTGAACATTTACAATCTTACAAAAGGTGAAATGTCGTTATTAATTTTAATGAACATTTAAAAAAAAGTGAGGACATTTGTAACATAAGGATCGTGTTTGCTATTACCTATTACTTGAGGATCGAGAATAAATTTTTTATTAAAAATTTTCTGATGCCCACATTGCTATTTTAGCTTTACAAATTAAATCTTTAAAAATAATACCACTATATTGAAAAACTATGTGAAAATTCCACTTTGGTATACTCATCGAGAGTTAAAATAAATAAATTAACGTAGTAATCAAATATAAATAAAAATCTAATCAAATAGTGTCTTATTAAGAGTTAAATATTTGAAAGTAAAATTTAGGAAATGAGCCTATTAGTGTAGCATTAAAATGTTAACTAACCCAAAATAAGTTTATAAACTTTGTTTTGCTAGCAGTTGTAGGGTGCATGATTCCGAATCATACCAACGACCAAAAAAAAAAAAATGTATGAATTTAACATTGTAGTGGATACTAGTGTACAAGCATTTGAGGCCTGTAAATTGTAGGCCAGTTTATGTACATTTTATGATTTACCTCTCCCACCATTCTCCAAGGTAGAAAGTAGAAACGGTGAGAGGTTTTTAATTTTAGAGTTCAAATTAAAATGTTAAAAAGTAAATTGGTAAAATGTAAATCCTTTAATTTAGGTAAAATAATGCGAAGTATATGGAAATTAATGAGTTTCCATATGCACTTTGTACTTTGAATAGTGAGCATAAAAGTCCTATCCTACTTTTGTAGTCATTGAAGTGTGCAAATATGTACATATGTACCACGTACGTAAATTGCAACATTTCAAGGGAGTAAGAAGTTCTCTTCGGGATGGCAGAAGTGAATAATCACTTCTTTTATTTTTTAAATTTTTAAAATTTAAGTGTTGTATTATTTATTTATTTATTTATTTATTTATTTTGAAAACAAGTGTTGTATTTAGTAAAAGTTTAATATAATCTAGTTGGTCCACATCTTCAATGACGGAGAAAGCGACCGATTTAGGCACCTTTTTTGATCAACGGAAATGGCGACCAATTTGGTTGCCTTTTCCAGCAACCTGCTTGTCAATTCTTTGTAAGAATGTTGTCGGAGCTCCGCTGACCTTCTATAGTATATCACAATTTTTTTATTTTTTATTTTGTAGAAATGTGTACTTTTATGTAAATGCATTTTATATAATAAATATATACTTTTATTTGCTAAATTATGAAATTGTCACTGTTTAAAAGATAACAAAATATTTCACCAATTTTTAAAAACCTCGAACCCATATTTTCTTGTTAGAAAAAAAATAATATTCCCTAAAAATCAAAATTCCAAATGGAACATAGTTACGTTTCCTAATAATCAAAGAGAAGTTGAACATTCTTTCTAGTAAGTTTTTTCCAAATTATGTTGCTTTCCATAAAATAATAATAATAAGTAGAAAGCATGGAATCAAAATGAATTTAAAAAGACTAGAAAAGATGTTCTGGGTCCATGATGGCACGTTGAAAGAACTTGTCGGTTTGAGAAAAACAAATAATTTTTTTTTTTACAAAAATTAATAATAAAATAATTCATTTATCTAATTTCAAATCATATGTATCACACGCACGCAAAACATAATAATCATATTTTGCAAAACCAAGGTTGAAGTAAACATTGCCGGCAGGTACATCTTTTTACTAACGGCCCATTACTTGTTTCCTTTTCCTTCAATCATTATTGTGTACTGTGTACCATGATTCACACAAGTTGTGTGAATCATATTTTGTCTATTGTAAAATATTGTACATTTAATATAAAAATAATGTATATTTAATATAAAAATAATATACATCGTATTCAGAGAATGGATATTATTTTTGTTCTGAGTGTAAATTATATTATATAATATACATTCAGTATAAAAATAATGTACATTTAGTATATTAAAAATATACTTTTTAGTTCCGGTCCACATAACATTATGTGGATCATGGTACACACAATAATTTGCCCTTTCACTTTCTTTGGTGTCATGACTCATGACATTCCATATTGGATAAATCACAACGTGAGTCATAACACAGTCTACAGATTCTTAACTCAAAAATTAATACTGTTAAAGACAATTTCAGTCAAATTGATCGAATTTAATCAACAATTTTAAGTTTAATTTATAGTGAGAGCGGTCTATTAATTTTTTGATTTGAGTCAATCAGCTACATGTGGTAACCTAGGCTGATTTACTTTCTTGTGATCTTTTGCGAGCCAAAAACACTATGTGAGCTTCATCTAGAGCACACTTTCAGGTAACGACAATGAATTTTTGCATAAATCAAAGAATTAGTGTCGCTACTTCGATCATAATTGAGGGACTAAATATAAATACACTAAAAACTTAAGGATTAACTGATTAAGTTGTCACCCTGGATATAATTCATAGACTAAAAATGTTGTTTTTCTCTTTATTTATGTGAATGTGAATAGTACTCCGTATTATTTTCTATTATTAAAATAATTACCTAATAGTCACCTATGTTGTGGAATTATTTACAAGTTTTTAAAAACAAATATTTTTATATAAAAAAAAATCATTAGTTATGTGTGAATTAGATTACTCCACTATAAGTTAATAAAGACTACATAATGTTCTAATATATAAAAAGAAAAAAATTAGTACAATAATGGCATGTAGTTAGGAAATGAACATTAGTGCATCTATGATTTTTGTAGAAATTAAAAATGTAGCAATAATCTATTTACCAAATATTTTAACAAGTGATATGATTTTATCTAATTAATTTGTGGTAATTAAGATTAACCAATTCATAATTAGCATACTTCCTACACACATACATAGAGCTGCTAGTTAAATCAAATTTTTTTACCTCTGATATATGATATGTGACACAATTGTCTTATTTTTTTTGAAAAATAAATCAGCGATGTATTATTAAATAAACTGAACGATAGAGTTAGGAGGGACAGAGTCCCAATACATAGGTTGTTCCTGATCAAAAGCTAACGAAGCTAAAGTATAAGCATGTAAATTAAGTGTTCTGGAAACATAACTTAACGAGCAGTGAGTAAATAAAGAGATAGTTGTCCTACATTGGTCCACAATGACCCCAACATAGGACAAAATAGGCGTAGACCCTAAGTAAAGAGCATTCCGCAGTTCTGAACAGTCCATCAGAAGATCTACTGTTTGGACATCCCGTTCCTTGAGCCATGATAAGGCTTCCTTGCAACCAAGCGTCTCCGCCATCACAGCCGAGAAGGCTCCGGATAGTTTTCCACTTGTTGCGGAAATAAATATGCCCTGATGAGAAAATAATACTGCCCCATATGTTGCTTCCGCGGTCGTGTGTCTGTAATCTGCGTCTATATAGCACTTGGGCCCCCCTTCTCCTACCGCCGTAGCAGTTGCGGGTGGTTCCGGACCACGAACACGTTGGTGGACCTGGCAGTAAAGATGCATGGCAGCTGCAGCACAGCGACTCATTTGACCAGGTCGCGGGAGGGCTCGTTTCCAAACAGCAGCGTTGCGGGCATTCCATATGTAGTAGAGTATAGCTACGGGCGTTCCTCTGTTAAAGCATTAAAAACCCCCATGAGCCATGCCGTTAAAGAATTTGCCACAACATTTATAACAGGCAACCCCGACATACCCCATATCATTTTCGAATAATCACAAGTAATTAATGCATGCATAACATTCTCATGATGTAAGCCACACACTGGGCACACACGATCCACTTCCACCCTCTTAATAATTAAATTATTTGTGGTAGGGAGTATATCACATAAAGCTCACTACAAAAAAGTCTTCCACTTAGGCGGTATCTTCAACTTCCATAATGTAACTCATTTATCAAAAGTCCCTGGGTTGTGCTCATAATCACCAACAATCTGCCTATAAGCATTCTTAACTGTATAAACTCCTCTTGGTTCCTTTAACCAGAACCATGTGTCCTCATAGGCTGTGGTTCCTTTAACCAGAACCATGTGTCCTCATAGTCTGGGCTGACTGGAATAATAGAAATACGAGCCGCATCCTCTGGACCAAATAAATCTGACAAAATATGCGGATCCCAGGTCTTGGTATGTTGGTCAATTAAACTAAAGACATGAGCATCTCTCAATTCCTCAGGCATAATTGTTTGGGCCAACGGACTGGGGATTATCTGGTAACCAGGGATGAACCAGATCAATGTCGTTCTGCCATTACCAACTCTCCTACGCACCCCTGAGCATACTATTCCATGCGCGACCATTATACTCCGCCAGCAATAACTTGTGCAGTTTCCTATTTTTGCATCAATAAAAGTAGTACTAGGATAATAACGTGCCTTATATATTCTTGCAGCCAAAGTAGTGGGATTTGTAAGGAGCTGCCAGGCCTGCTTTCCTAACATTGCCAAATTAAATGCCCTTAAATATTTAAATCCCAAGCCACCATACCTTTTAGGGATGCATAACTTGTCCCAAGCTTTCCAGTGTATACCTCTTTCTGTTCCATTTTCCCACCAATATCTATTCATGGTTCTCTCAATAGACATACAAACCGTCTCAGGGAGCAAAAAAACACTCATGGAAAATGTAGGCATAGATTGTGCTACACTTTTCAAGAGTACTTCCCTACCAGCCTGGGATAGCAATTTTTTGTTCCATGAACCAATCCTTCCACATATGCAAAGACAGCCCTTTTATTTCTCCCTACAAAAGATGGTAGACCAATATATTTTTCAAAATTGATTGCCTGTTCCACCTCCAGACAAGCCGCCACCTCCTCCCTTTTCGCCCCTTGAGTATTTCTGCTAAAGAAAATACTAGATTTATTAAAATTCACAATTTGACCAGATAATTTCTCATACCGTATCAGGCATTGTTTAATTACACTGGCCTCCTGGATATTAGCCTTGAAGAATAAGAAACTATCATCCGCAAAAAATAGGTGTGATACCGGGGGTGCTCCTCTACCACTCTACAACCGTGTATGGCCCCGCCGCCTGTGCCCTTTGTAACAACATAGAAAGTCTCTACACAATTGTTTTATATTTATTTGTAAGGTATAGTTAGTCTTGGTGTTAAGCCTACATGTGGTTGACAGTTTCTATTTCTATAATTATTTGTTCTAATTGTACTCATGTAGTTTAGCTTTGTCATAACTTCCTTCTATTTCCTCTTCTTGTACACTATTTATAGCCTGCTGTGTCTGTATCAAAAGCCTGAATCTCCTACGAAAGAATTATTATTTTTTCATTCTCTTTTATCAATGACCTCCATTGATATTGCTGCTCCTACGGCCACCAATGACGTCATCCAATTAAATGCTCCTGCAAACTTTCCCATTAAAACGCACTATCACAAATTTCCCAGTTTAGATATGCCAAGTCCGATCCGTGATACACTTATTATTGGCTTTAACCTTCTTGGCTATATTGAGTTTACCGATCCTATTCAAACCATTACAAACTCTGGCTATTTAATTTGGTATTGCCAAGACCAAATTATTATCCGTGCACTTCTGAGATTTGTTCTAGTTGTACTCATGTAATTTAGCTTTGTTATAACTTTCTTCTATTTCCTCTCCTTGTACTCTATTTATACTCTGTTGTTTACATCAAATATACATTCAATTCTGCTATAGCTACACTTAGTTGTATGGAGATATTATATTTAGTTCTTTTAATATGTTATAGTGGATTTATTGATCGATTGTAATAGAAATATTCATTGATTATTTAATTGCATAATAAAATACATCCTATATTTATTGTTTCAAATAATCCTTAGCTTTATTCTTCCTTATACTATAATAAAGCCATAACATTTTGGTAATTAAAATTAGTGTTTCCCGCTCAATGAAAATTACGAAGTTTTGCAATATTTGGAATATATAATTTTAAAATATAAATATTATTAATGGTGTATGTTCTTGAATTAATTAGATTTTCTAGGCAAATATTATACTCCGTATAAAAAATAACAATTATATTAGTGATGAATATATTACGAATGGAGTCGAAACGATCCGAGATGATGGAGCGCGGAGAATCCAAGCAGACTCGAAGCCCCGGGGTTGAGCCCCGCGCTCAACCTGGGCCGCCTCGACTTGAGGGCTCAGCACGAGGCCTCGGCAGCCGCCTCGGCACGAGGCCTCAACCATGTTGCCGGGTCTTTGGACCGGGCGCGCCCCCAGTTTAGGCGGGCAGTTAGGGCGTCCGTAGCATGTATAAATGGCCCATCCTTTGTCCGATTAAGACACTAGCATTATCCTACCAGTGTAAAAGCTTGCTACTCGTTATCTAATACGATATACGGTCCCTACGACCTTACGACATTGTTTTGCCTATATTCTTATCCTTTCGCTATTTACGTTCTTTATTGGGTTTAGTAATTCGGGCTATCCCGGTTTAGTATAGTTCATTTAAAGAAAATAAATTAGCGATAGCAATATAATGGCATGTTTGATTCATGGAATAGGTCAGGAATGGAATAACATTCCTTGGAATAGACCTATTCCATCGTTTGGTTGGATCATTTTGTCATGGGAATAACATGCCTAGGAATGAGCTATTACCTTCGCAAGGGGAATAGCCATTCCTAAGGGGAATAGCCATTCCTAGGGGGCCTTGGTATTAGCTATTCCCATGCCCTTGGGAATAGCTTTTACATCACAAATACCAAAAATACACTTTGCACATTATATAATATTTATATTTATTTAATAAATATAATGTATTATATAAATGTATATATTTAATTAGTTATAATTTTTATGCATCGATCAATCTATCAATATATATATATATATATATATATATATATATATATATATATATATATATATATATATATATATATATATATAAATTAACTGTATAAGACTCCTTAATTATGGAGCATTGACTCTTAAATTAAGTAGCCTGCCCATCTACATGCCTAGCGGATGGGCATTGCAAGCTTGCCTATCGAATGAGCATTGCAAATAAAATTATGGAGCCTTGAAGCTCCTTTTATAGGAGCCTCAAAGCTCCATTCCTTACTTCTCCAACCGATGTGGGATAAGTGGGAAAATAAATATAAATATAAATATGTGTTTGTATTAGGACTATATGGTCTAATGGTACTCAGGTTGAACTTTCATTTGGAAGGTTGTAAGTTCAAGCCTCAGTGGAGGGTTGAGAAAGTATCTATGAATAGATACATTCAATATTATTTTTTATAAGGGTATTTATGTCTTTAAAACCTATTTCATTTCTATTCATTTAACCTTTTACCTATTTCATTCCCGGCCTGTGGAATAACATTCCTATTCCCTCCAAACGCATTCCGTGAACCAAACGTGCTGTAATAGATTTAGCTATTGCATGCTAGAGGTGACTTTCTTGTCATTCATTTTATTTAGTTATAGATAGCTGCTATTAATAAAATATTCTTTAAAAGAAAATAATTCATGAATCACTTCTCTGGGTTGTTAAGTTTTATTAGTTGTTCAACAAGAAGTTTAGTTCATGTATTTCATTTTAGGTGTTGCACTACTGTTTGAACTACTAAAGTCAAGTACGTGGAATTGCTCAGGAAAGTTGAATTATTTCTCAACTAGTTTGGAAGTTGGTTCAAGGAAGTTGAAGGACTTACGAAGATTTCGGAAGACTGATATAAGATATTCATACTGCATTAAACGGAGGACTTGAAACTTCACAATGAAGATTGAAGATCTAAAGGTACCACTGATGTTTGGGCTGTAAGTCTCAAGGAAACCTGACGAATCGATCGGTAGATCAATTGGCCAATTCTTCACAGAAGTTCTATTTTTAATTTTTTTTTTTTTTTTTGAATACTATTGACTCTATTACAACGAGTATCTGTTTTATACTTTCTCTAACTGATGCAACACAAAAAGTCAATACCCCACCAGCGGGGTTCAATCCTGTGATCTTCCCTCAAGAGAAGCCACAGATATGTCATCTGAGCACAAAGTGATTGACAGAGAAGTGCTATGTCTAATCAAGCTAAGTTTTAGTTATGAATTTGATCTGAATAACTTTGTGTTCATCTGGAACGATTCTTGGAATCGGTTAAAATTGAATGGGAATTGGGCAAACTTTTCTTGCAAATTTGTTGTATCTTAATTAATTTGCTTTTTCTTGCAGATTTTTCATGCTGATTGCTTTGTGTGTTGTGGTTAAGTAGTTCTGAGCGTGTAGTACTAGAATACTATGTGTACTTGGTAATTGATCTTTGTTTGAAAATACTTTGTTGAACTAGTCCTTCAACTAATAAGTATTTTGAGACCTAACATAATATAAAGGCTAAGTCGCTATTTTCAATAGCCTTACCTATGCCGCCTGTAACGTTGTAATGAGATCATTCTAGATACTACACACATGAATAATGCACATGCTCCTCTTCTTCTTCTTTTCTTTCCCCATGAATGCTTCAACATTTCATTAGCTTACCCACTGCTATCATTCCAAAACTCTATTAGTCACTCCGGGATTAAACCAATTAATAAACAATTTTTTTGAATTCAGTGATCGAACCCATTATGAGTTAATAAGGAATTTATGTATACACTAATAAAATAGTGATACATCATAAAGTGATTAATAGTGAGTAAATTATACGAAGTAGTATCTAGTATAGTTGATTTAAGAAAATTAAAGAATAACTATATACTCCCTAATAGTTTTAGCTATTGTTTTTAATTGTCAATGAAATCACATTTTTAATAATATAAAGATTGTTCAACGTTTCTTGATCAGATCGCAGGTACCAAACAAAAAACATCTATCATTACTTCAAATTTTGTCATTTTGACCAGTCGCCAATCTCATCATGTCCCTTTTTATGGCTCGGCGTAGAAATCAAAGGAAGGGGAAAAGGAGTTGTCGGGGGAAAGCTATAAGAAACATCTAATGACACGCACGCAAAAAACAATCATAAATCCCAATTAATACAATCTTGAAGTAAGCATTGCCGGCAGCTTTTTTATATTTCACCAGCACCCCATTCTTTCTTGCTTTCTTTACAAGGATTCTCTCTTCTTAAATAAATATTTAGGTCAACCCTTACCATCAAAAGTTTGAGTTTGACCTGCACAAGCTTAACTCAATAGTTCAATTGTCGCGGAAAAGGAAGGGGAAGAAGGTGTTTGAATGAAGAGAGAAAAACTAACTTGCTATTTACAGAGAGAACATGAAGACTTTTATATGAGCCTAGTTTACAAGGGAAAAGAAGCAGCAGAAATACAATAAGGAGATAAGCAGTTTTAACTAACATAACAAATTTAACAAATCTGATTTTACCAACTAATCTAACAGTAGGTAGTTCTAAGATGGTTGAGGCAAACTGCCTCTCCTTTATGCAGCTTCATCTTCTGTATTGCCTGAAATCCCCCCGCAAGCTGGATTGTATAGATTGAATAATCCCAGCTTGGAAATATAACTATGAAAGGAGCTTGGACAGTGAGTTTTGGTTAGTATGTCTGCTAGCTGATTTTGAGAGGCAATGTGAAACAATCTGATAATCCCTTTATGCAGCTTCTCTCTGACCAAGTGACAATCTATCTCAATGTGTTTGGTCCTCTCATGGAAGACTGGATTCTCAGAGATAGCTATTTTGCAGACTTGTTGTCACAATAAACAGCAGCAGCTTCATCATGATGTAGTCTAAAGTCAGCAAGAAGGTAAAGCAGCCATTGCACTTCACAGGTGGTGGCAGCTAATGCTCTATATTCTGCTTTTGAGGAGGATCTGCTCACTGTGGCCTGCTTCTTTGACTTCCAAGACACCAAGGCCTGGCCAAGAAATATGCAAAAACCAGTCACTGATTTTCTAGAGTCCACACAGGCACCCCAATCAGAATCAGAAAAAGCCTTTAATTGCAGATCAGATGAAGATGGGAAAAATAGCCCTTGGCCTGGAGCATTCTTGATATATCTGAGAACCCTGTGAGCAGCTTGTAGATGCAAATGTGTGGGCTTATCCAAAAATTGTGATAGCTGTTGTGTAGCAAAGCATACATCAGGTCTTGTGATAGTCAAATACAAGAGTTTTCCAATGATCCTTCTGTACTGTGCATTATTATCAAGGATTTCCCCTTCAGTTGCACTTAGTTTGTGGGAAGGTATTGTAGGACTATGGACAGGTTTTGAATCCAGGAAACCAACTTCTTCCAATAACTGCAAGGCATATTTTCTTTGACAAACTGCAATTCCCTTTTTTTGTCTGGCCACTTCTAGACCTAAGAAATATTTGAGTTACCCCAAGTCTTTAATTTGAAACTGACTGTTAAGCTGGACCTTGATCTGTTGAATTAGGCTTAGATCAGCACTGGCCACCACTATATCATCTACATAAACCAGTAGTGCAATGAATGTTGAGCCTTCCCTTTTGGTAAATAAGGAATTGTCAGATATAGATTGCCTGAATCTCATACTTTGTAATGCTGCACAGAGCTTGTTGTTCCACTGTCTGCTTGCCTGTTTAAGGCCATATAAGGACCTTATTAACCTGCAAACCTTGCCATTTTCCCCTTCTGTGTATCCAGGAGGGAGTTCCATGTATACTTCCTCTTCTAGGTGCCCATGAAGGAAAGCATTATTCACATCCATTTGGTGTAGGTGCCATTCTTTTGCAGCTGCAACAACTAGAAGGACCCTGATAGTTTTCATTTTAGCCACTGGGCTAAAAGTGTCCATATAATCAATGCCAAAGGGTTTGTGTATAACCTTTGGACACCAACCTTGCTTTGTATCTCTCAATGGTGTCATCGGCCCTATGTTTGATTTTGTATACCCACTTGCAACCAATGGGTTTCTTGAATGCTGGCAAATCTACCAATTCCCATGTATTGTTGGTTTTTAAGGTTGTGAGCTCATCCTCCATTGCCTTTTTCCAGCAATCATGTTTTATTGCTTCTCTATAACTTCTAGGTTCAACATGACAAGCAATATTCATGACAAATGAATTGAAAGAGGGTGAGAGTTTACTGTAATTGACCACCTTGGAGATGTCATCGGGAGAAGTCCTAACAACAGAGTTTTGACAAACATACTCCTTTAAATAAGTTGGAGTAGTTTTCTGCCTGGTGGACCTTCTGACTCCTGGTTGTTGGGGCTGAATTGGGGGCTGCACCACATTTTGTTCATTATCATCATCATGAGATTGTCCAATTGACTCATCAGGATTGCTGGCATAAGACTGATCCTGAGTATTATGGAGTTCAGTATGGGGATTGTCAGGAGCAGTCTGTGAGGAGATTTGTAGGTCATCTAAGTATCTTGCTGAGGTATCACCTGGAAGGATGATTTGAGGAGGCTGTTCTCAGGATTTGCAGACAACTGGAAGGGAAAGATGTCTTCATAAAACTTCACATCTTTGGACAAGAAGATATCCTTTGAGTACAAATCATATAGCTTATAACCTTTGGTTCCATTAGCAGAGCCCAGAAATACACACTTCTTGGCCCTTGCATCAAATTTCAACTTTGGACCTAAAGTGGCAGCATATGCTAGGCAGCCAAAGACTTTTAAGTGCGGATACTGAGGAGGCTTTCCAAGTAAGACCTGATAAGGTATTTGTTGATTGATTGCAGTAGATGGCAATCTATTAATGATGTAGGCTGCATGCAGGATGCATTCTCCCCAAAAACTCTCTGGCAGGTGTGCTTGAAACCTGATAGCTCTAGCTGTGGATAAGAGATGACCATGTTTTCTCTCAACTCTACTGTTCTGTTGAGGTGTGTAGATGCAAGATGTTTGATGTACTATCCCTTCCTGGCTAAAGAAATCAGACATGTCAAATTCTAAGCCATTATCTGATCTGATAATCTTTACCTGCACTCCAAATTGGTTCTTGACCATTTTGCAAAATCCCACAATCAAACTCCTGACCTCAGACTTTTTTCTCATCAAGTGCACCCATACTGCTCTACTGTGGTCATCAACTATGGTGAGAAAATACTGATGACCAAGATTAGTGGCAACTCTATAGGGCCCCCAAATATCCATGTGTAACAAATCAAAACAAGCAATAGAGATAGAACTACTAGGTTGGAAAGGGAGTCTTTTCTGTTTTGCAAAATGACAGCAGTCACAAATCAAACTTTTATTTATATGTATAATGGAATCAACATCATGCAACAATTGAATTTTGGCATGTGAGGCATGCCCTAACCTAGCATGCCATAGGGCACATTTATTCAACATGGAGACACTATTTACATGTGATTTAACAGGACAGATCAGGTGATACAAGCCATTATTGAGTTCAGCCAGTCCAATCATCTTTCCATGGATAGCTCCTTGTATTATGAATTTGTCAGTGTGTAGTTGTACAGTGCAACTGGAACTCCTAATGAATGTTCCCATAGATATAAGGTTATATTGAAATCCAGGAACAAATAGGACATTATGCAGAATGAATTCATTTGACAGAATCACAGAACCAATATAAGTGATGGCCACTTGGTGTCCATTTGGCAGACTAACATGCATATTTTGCACCTCCTTTGGATCAGTTAATAGATTTAAACAACACACTATATGATGTGTGGCACCACTATCCAATATCCACTCATGACTTGTAGAATTTGCAGAATTAGTGGGATGGATATTACCTTCAATTTGAGCCCCAGGCATAAGATTGGCAGATATTGTGTTGGCATATGCTTCTTGATTTGGTTGCTCAAGAGGTGTACTCAGAGATCCCTTCTCCCCACATGATCTCTGTACTTGAACAAACTCCAAGAATTTCTTGAAATCATTCTGAGTGAATGAGACTTCACCACTGCTTGATTGCTGAGTTACCAATGGCCCTTGAGTTTGGTTCACCATGCCTTGATTTCTAGATTTTGGCTTCCAACCAGGTGGATACCCATGCTTCTTATAACATTTATCCTCCGTGTGTCACGTGTAGCCACAAAAAGTGCACACAGGTTTCTTGTTGCTTCCTGCAAACTTCTTGTAGTTCTGTTGAAAACCACAACCTGCCCTAGTCATAAAGGCACTTCCAGTGTCTTCATTCTCACCAGCCTGATGTAATTGGCTTGTAAATCCAGTAGACCCCATATGAAACTGCCTTTCTTGTTGAGCTATCATGAAGTATGCCTCATAAACATCTAGAAGGGGTCTTATGAGTATCATTTGGTTCCTTGCACCCGTATACCTGTCATGAATACCAACAAGAAATATGGACAATTTATCCTTTTCAATTTGTTCATTCAGCTCATCTATTCTTTTTCCACATTCACATTTAACAGCACATTGACAAATGACGGTAGGCCTGAGTATTTGGAGCTCATCCCATAGCAATTTCTGTTGAGTAAAATACTCATTCAGACTATTATCTCCCTATTTGGTTTGGTAAATCTCGCACTTAATCTCTATGACTCTGAACAGGTCTTGCTGGCTAAACCTTCGTTTTAGGTCTCTCCAAATTCCATACGCTGTGTCGATCCAGAGAACACTGCGCCCAACTATTGGTGATAACGACCGAATGATCTATGTCATTACCAGATCACTGCAACGTTCCCAGACTTCGTATTTTCGATCATCTCTGGGAGGTTTGAGAATTGATCCGTTGACGAATCTCAGTTTATTCTTACAGGACAACGCCGTTGTCATAGCTCTTGCCCATGGATGATACTTCGAACCGTCCAAGGGAACAGAAACAAGCATCAAGGCTGGACTTTCATTGGGATGCAGAAAGTACGGATTCGATTGGGATTCCGGATCATACATCACTTCCGTCGTGTTCAATCTGGTTGTCGGAGTATGCAGCGTTGGCGTCGGATTTCCAATTCCGGGCGCTCCTGCTGCTCCGCTGTCCATTGGAGTGGTTCTTGTGCCAATAGCTGGCCACGTTGTAGTTGCCATTGAGATCTACCCAAGTTGGCTCTGATACCATGTCGCGGGAAAGGAAGTGGAAGAAGGTGTTTGAATGAAGAGAGAAAAACTAACTTGTTATTTACAGAGAGAACAGGAAGGCTTTTATATGAGCCTAGTTTACAAGGGAAAAGAAGCAGCAGAAATACAATAAGGAGAGAAGCAGTTTTAACTAACATAACTGATTTAACAAATATGATTTTACCAACTAATCTAACAGTAGGTAGTTCTAAGATGGTTGAGGCAAATTGCCTCTCCTTTATGCAGCTTCATCTTCTGTATTGCCTGAAATCAATAGGTAGTATTTGAAAGAAAAAATCAAAATTCAAACTTTAGCGACTGCAGTATGGGGATTATATCTAAGTGGGCAGATCCCTTATGCGCACTCACATTTGATCTTGTGTGCTGAGTCATTGAGTCACCGTGATTTACATCCTCCCAAATGTTTTGTCCAATCGAAGTGTGGGGGACCCTTGGAGTTGGGGATTCAACCTTTTGGGATGAGAGGAGAAGAAAAGTTTGAATCTTGTAACATCTAGTGTATTAAATTTATTTATTATTACTTATTTAAGAATTGTTTTTTTGGATGTATCCATGATTTCTATTGTCAGACACAATGACTAATTCCATCGTTGAATTGTAGGCATGCACCTTTATGATGGGATAATTGGTCTGGAGATTTAAGGTTGCTCCATACCTAAAGTCAAGAACCTTTGACGTTTGGTATGATTAGTGGTATATCAAATATAAGGGTCTCACGGCTTAGTTTTTGTGATAGGTGATCATGATATGATATGCCTTAACTAGTTTACATTTTTCCAAATGCTTGTATACTAATGTTTACAACAAAGTCAAATGTATACCTCCCTTTTTTGGTTATTGGTATGATTCAAAGCAATTCAAAGCAAAACTCATAAACTTATTGTTATGGTTATCGTATCATGAGGTGAATGATTTTGATTTTATTAGATTAAATAAGGATAGTTGGACCACGAAGCTAAGTAAGAGATTGAATTGAGAATTTATCATAGTCAACCTCAAATGCATAGAAGCCCCTTTGCATTCTTAATATGCACCACACATGGATAATGGGAAAAAAGTAATAAGAATAGTGTTCTTGTCATCTTGTTGCTTGTCTGAATATGCCTATGGTTAGGTTTCACATGCATCTATTTTTGTAGATAGGGGTCTTGTCCCATAATTTTAAAAATCGTTATGAATCAATTCAATACACAATCTTCTCTCAATAGCTTTAAGTATATTCCCCTCATATATGCTACACATTATTTTCTATCCAATTCTTATAATTGGAGCAAGTTTACTGGCTAATCCTATAATTAGAAAGCCTAGTTTCATTATTGGCGCTATTTATGTGGTGAATCAGTGCTTCCAGAGTAAACAAGAGGCAGAGGCAAAGAGATGGAAGAAAAATGAACTGTTTTATTCAACTGAAACAAGTAGATAATGAATTCAATTTATACAAGACTTGAGCTGCTTAGAAGAAAAAGCGAGGGAAAGAACTAACACCTAACTGACTAGTGACTATAACAGAAATCTAACAAGTGATCTTGAGATGCTGCCAGGTGTCATCATCTGTCTCCTTCTCCTAATAGCCCCCGCAATCTGGATTGTATAGATTGAACAATCCAAGCTTGGAGATATAGCTGTGGAAGGAACTTGGGCAGTGTGTTTTTGTAAAGACATCTGCTAACTGATTTGCAGAGGCCATATGGAAGAGCTTGATGATCCCTTTCTGTAATTTTTCCCTAACCAGGTGACAATCCAATTCAATGTGTTTGGTGCGCTCATGGAACACTAGATTCTAAGCAATGGCTATGGCCGATTTGCTATCACAGTAGAAAGCAGCTGGAGCATCATATTGTAGGCCAAACTCAGCAAGTAGGTAAAATAGCCACTGTACTTCACAGGTGGTGGTTGCTAGAGCCCTGTACTCGGCTTCTGAGGAAGGTTTTGAGATGGTTACTTGCTTCTTAGATTTCCAAGAGATCAAGGTTTCTCCTAGGAAGATGCAGGAACTAGTGATGGACTTTTTGGTGTCTATACATGTTCCCCAATCTGAGTCAGAAAAAGCTTTAACTGTAGGTCAGATGAGGTTGAAAAGAAAAGGCCTTGACCAGGGGCAGCTTTTATATACCTCAAGACCCTGTGGGCTGCTTGGAGATGCAGATTAGTAGGTGAATCCAACAACTGGTAAAGTTGTTAGGTGGCAAAGCTTATATATGGCCTGGTAATGATTAGATATAGGAGCTTTCCTTCCAACCTTCTGTACTGAGTGTTATCATCAAGTAAGATTCCACCATTTTTGCTTAATTAGCTTGTGTGATGGGGTGGTGGGGCTGTGAACTGGTTTGGCATTTGTGAACCTTGCATCTCTCAACAGTTAAAGAACATATTTTCTTTAGGAGATTGCAATCCCTTTCCTTTGTCTGGCCACTTCCAATCCTAGGAAGTATTTCAAGGGCCCTAGATCCTTAATTTGGAAGTTATCATTAAGTTGTGTCTTAATTTGCTGTATCAGACTTAAGTCAGCACTGCCTACTATTATGGCATCCACATACACTAATAGAGACACAAAGGATCTCACTTCTCCCTTGACAAACAGAGAGTTTTGGGTGTAAATTAAAGTGTTATGCATTTGGGTTTCATATCTTGTGTTGCAATTGTGATTTATATTGTTGACGCACGTGATTAATAGTTCAAATTACATGTTTCTTTGCTATAATTGTGTTTTGATGTGAGTACAGTTAGGGCATAAATTAGAGCACTCACCGTACGTTACACTTAAATATTGCACTTTGAGAGAGGGTGATGGATTTAATTAACCCGAGATAGGTCTGGGCCCCTCGGCAATTTCACGGCGGTGCGGCCGCAATGCCCGGCGCTCCTCTTGGGGTGCCTTGTCTTTCTGTCCCCTCCTCCTCCTTCTGTGAACCTGGACGCTCGGTACTTGGTGAGGTGCGCCCGCGGGCCCGCCCCCTCCCCCCCGAGTACGCCTTGATGGTTGGAAAGCGGAAGTCTTTAGGGAGGGGCTCCTCCATGACGTCCCACGGGAAAGGGGTGGACAACACGTCCTAGGCTCTGGCCTCTAGGGACCTATCCCGCTCGTTAACCTTCTTATAGAGCTCGTCCAATCTCCGCCTAAGCCTCTCCACCTTGTCGCGTTGGGAGCTCAAAGCTCGACCACTGGTTTCTCTCGACCTGTGAGGCTAGTTCACGTCGCGGTTAGGCACGGAGCCTATGGATCGACGACCTACGGGAGCTTGACTCCTGTTGTGGTGAGGCCCTGAGCCCACAACTTGGCGACCTCCGTGCGTATGACTCCCCCGCTGATGGTCCATTGGCAGTCGACCTTGGCCCTAGCCTGTCTCGGGCCGTTACGCGGATGCCCAACTGCTCTAGGACGGGCCTTGTTTGGGTTGGTTTCCCCCAGCTCTCTTCTTGCTGTCGCTGTGGTCCTCGGCTGGTGCCACCTCCTTCCCGCCTGTCTGATGGTCGGGGTGAGTTGACCTCCCCCTCGACCTGGGTGCTGTAACACCCCGTGTTACGGCCTTCAATCCCGGATTAATTATTTAATTAATCCCGTTAATAATAATTAAATATGATTTAATTCGGTTAGGTTTCCTTTTAATTAATTAATAAGGTCCACCATGACCCGTGGACCCTTGCCTAAATTAGAGTCTTAAGCCTATTAGGAATAAAGAAAGTAAACCTTTTACTATTCAGATTCTAATTAGGAATCCTAGACCTAGTTATCTATTAGGAATAAAGGAAGTAGGCCTTTTACTATTCAGATTATGATTAGGATTCTCTTTAATTAATTAATATGGTCCACTATGGACCATGGACCCTTATCCCTAAAACAAGTCCTTAGTCCTCTAAGGAATGGAATTAGCAAGCCCATAGTATTTAAACCCCAATTATGACTCTTAGGAATATATATATATATATATATATATATATATATATATATATATATATATATATATATATATATATATATATATATATATATATATATATATATATATATATATATATATATATATATATATATATATATAGGATCATAGGAGGCACCTAAATCTTACGCCACAATAATCTCTCACCACACAAGAAGTTCCAAGAATCCCCTTAGGAGAAATCAAGAAAGAAGAAAGCTTAAAGAAAGACCCTTCATAGACAAGGAATTAATTAAGGCTAAGAGGTAACCCATGTCTCAACAAAACCTATTTTCATAGCTATGATTCCCCTCTTAGGGTTTCCCCATATTCTTGTGTATTGATGATTCGTATATTGTTCTTGACGATTGGTGTTATAATTCCATGGGCGATCTTGATAATCTTCTTGATGAAAAATGGATTCTTGATGATTGTGTGATTCTTGATGGAACCCAGTTTCTTGATGATTATGTGCCATTCTTGATTGTTCTTGATGTTTAAAGAGGAATCGTGTTCTTGTTAAATTGAATGTGTCTAGAGCCCTAGGTCGTATCGTGAAATTCGTATGGTGTTATTCTTGATGTATTGAGTGGGAATTCACATGTTCGAGTATTAAATTTGTTTAGAAAAGCATGATAGGATATGTGCCGTATGTTTCCCGCTTTTGGTCCGTTAATTGTCTACGTGTTGTTATCAATTGCGTTTGAAAGTGTCTAAGCATGGTTTCGGGTTCCACTATGGTTCCCGGGGCGTTTTTGTGATGAAAGAGTCAGTGGGGGGTAGGGGACCCGCCACCTACCCGCGGCCAACGTTGAAGTCGCCCGCAGCGAGTAGCCGGCGGGCAGGCGACTGCCCGCCGGGCACCCGCTGCCCGGAACCACGACGCCGGCGGGTGACCCCTCACCCACCGGCTACCCGCTGGATTTTACCCCACTTTGGGATTTCGGCTTCCCCGTTTGATGTTCCCCCGACCCCCGTGGTGTCCCAACGGACTCCGTCTATCGTGCCTAAGTCTAGTTTGATGTTTCGGGTACCGTTCGTGGGATAAATGAGTCTTATATATCGCATGCTAGTTGAATTGGTATCCCGTTGGCCTAGGTGAAAGAAGTATGAACCCCTTAGGATTATTCCTAGTTTGTGGATGACCACGCATAGGTTTCATTATACGTTTTCTCCCCTTCCCAATGTGTTAATGTGGGTTGCATGTGCTTGCTATGTGTTATGTGTGCATGATACCCCAATTTGGTTGCGATCAAATTGGTTATTCCTGAGCTGCGGTTCAGAAGCTGGCTGCGGTCAGATTTATACTCTCGGGCTGCGGTCCACCGTTTGGTTGCGATCAAACGTTTTACATGAGCTGCGGTTCATATTCCTGGCTGCGGTCCACTGTTTGGTTGCGATCAAACATTATGATGAGCTGCGGTTCATCGGTCGGTTGCGATCGACCCCTCCGTGTTGCGATACGGGGCAGGGTGTTGCGGGGCCGTGTCAGAGCTATATGCGCTGACCCTCATGTATGGGCATGCGATTGGTCCTGTGGCGCCATCAAAGTGTGCTTATGTGATGAGATATGGATGGATTGATGTTACGAATGTTATGAAGTGGAAACGTGACCATAGGATACATGCTAGTGAACTGTATATGCTTAGTTTTGACTGTTGGCTGTGCTTATCTCTATCTGTCGAGTCTGTTCCCTATGCTAGTAAATTGTATTGCTTGGTTATGACTGTTGGCTGTGCTTATCCCTATCTGTCGAGTCTATTCCCTGTTTAAAAGCTAGAGTCTCTTAGGATATATCTCCATGCTTCCAAATGGTTTTCTTATATCTATATATATGCCTATATGTATTGTATTTCAACGCGTTGGAGTGGGTTACCTGCATCCCTCGCTGAACAGATATATTTGGCTTTCAGGCACTGATGAGTAGACACTGGAGCGCGCTAGAGATTCGAAGCGTAGTGTAGATAGTTTTCCTTTCGGCCTGCGTGCCATGCTTATGTATTGACATTATTAAGGAATTTAGTTAGTTAGCCTGTGCATCTGAGTTCTCCAGCTCAGGTGTAGCATAGCACCCCATACTCTTATGTTTAGTAATGCTCTGTTTGGGATTTAATAAGAGAATACCTTTGTTATATAAGTCTTTAAAAGTAAAAATTTCGGGGTGTTACAGGTGCCGTGTGCTCGGGGTGGTCGGGTACTCGGACCGCTGCGCCCCCTTGAGGGAGGTGGAGGCGGGGTCGGTACGCTTTGGGTGGTCTCCAGACCGACTTGCGTACCTCCCTAGAGCCCCTCCACGAGGCGAACTAGTATCATAGAGGCTTGTTGGAGGGCGGCCTCCCCCTCTTGGAAGAGAGCGAGATTCGGAGGCGGAGCGGTGGGAGCCGACGCACTATTGCGGTGGTTGGTGAGGCGGTCCCTCAGGTTCCCTCCCGATCTCACGGAGATGGTTGGCTGGAGGCTAGGAGTCCTGTTGAGGCTGTTCCCGGTTGGGGCGACTCGAGTGTCACGAGAACCATTCGTGTTGCGTGAGTTAGATCTCGATCTTGTCATAGCTTGTGGAAAACTAACACGCTCTAACCTCATCCTAATCAAAGTTTGCATAATTAAGTTCATCACTCTATTTTACTCTTGTGCTTCAAAAAAAAAATGATGCATATGCATTTCTTTAATTTAGAATTATGTGTCTAGGCCTCTAGGGTAGTGAAGGAAGGAGAAGGAGGTTGGCCCAAGTCTTTTTGGGCTAGGAATACAAGCATGCATGGTGGCCCAAAGGAGGGGAACATGAAGAATTGTCGGTGGCCGGCCGGCAACCGACAAGCGGGGAATCCCGGCGACGAGGCATGGCCGACGGGGGCGGTGCGGGCCTCGCCAGACCGGCGGTGCCCCACCAGCGCGCCTAGTGAAGCAGGGAGCCAGTAGAAGGTTGGAGTAAAAAGGGGTCAAAGATACTACCAGGGTCGAACCCATAACCTCCAGCATAAGCAACGCACCTCAACCCACCAGACCGCACCACCTCTTATTTATTAAGGCGTTACACCATATATTGGTTCCTATATTTTCGGGCTAGCGGCATTAACGACCGGTCATTGGCCGGCTGGCGACTGGCCGGCGGCATGGCCAGCGAGGGTGGTGCACCCCCGGGCGCGATAATAGGGCCCCCACTTAAGGGATGGGGCGTAGTATTGCAGGTATGTACGTACATGGAGTGGGTGGTAATCGATCCTTCCGGCTTGCGCATGACTAGCAAGGTTGGCCCATCGGACTCCCAATGGCATGGCGTGACTAGTGGGGACCATGTACCCACCGGTGCACCATCGCCGCCCCCACCGGCTTGGGGTGGTAGTAAAGGGTAAAGAGGGGTAGTAGAGAAGGTGGGTGAGAAGCTGGTGACGTGGGTGAATACACGAGGCATGCATGGACATGTGGAGGATGAATATGGAAGACTAGTCGATATCGTACACTTGTCAACAATCCGGAAGGCCCTCTACACTATATAAGGCACCCTTCCCTCCCTTTAAGACATCATCATCTAAGCACTACAGGCACCCTGGTCTAGTGGTCTCTGGTCTATGCTCTCAACCCAGTCACTTGGGTTCAATTCTTATCAGTAGCATAGTTAGTTATGGCTCATCCTTTGGGCCTTGGTCTTTGTATTTGGGTCGCCATTCTTGGCCTGTACGTACTATTTTGGGTCTAGCGACCCGGGTAATAAAGCTAGGGCTGGGCACTTCGGTATTCGGTTTGGTTTTTTTCGGTTTCGGTTTTTCAGTTTTAGAAAAGTTGAACCATTCGGTTTAACATTATAGTTCGGTTCGGCTTCAATCGGTTCGGATTTAATTCGGTTCGGCTTCAATCGGTTCGGATTTAATTCGGTTCGAGCTTCGGTTCGGTTTAAGACTTTACGAGAATTACGATCTCAAATTTCAACATTTCATAATTTTCCAAACATACTACCAAACAATACCTATTCACATAATCCACATCTAAAATATAAACGTTATATAACAAAATAATAATTCAAAATTTAAACATACTACTAAATAGTAAATACTAACATCATATACTAATAGCAATCTAATTACCAAAACATCACATACTTAGAAATTAGAATTCAAAGTTCAAAGTTCAAACATTACAAACATGAATCACGTAGTTCAAACTTCAAATCCAATGTTTAAAGAGTACAAACATGAAACATCAAATAAAAATATTCAGTTTGAATGTTTTTATTGATAAGATGAATAATCATCTATCTGTATAGTTGATATTAAAAGAACAAGTGCCAATTACTATATAGTTAATTTTTGGACACAATCTGTCATTGCTAGTGCACTCAAAATATATTCCAGTACTAGAAAATAATTATAATGCACTGGAAATCAAAAGTAGAATGACTGTAAATCACATTAAATTTATAGAAAAACATGAAACTAAGGAAAATACTGAATATTGTAAATATAACTCAAGTTAGATATAATTGTGAGGTAAAGAACAATTGCCACAAACAACAAAAGTGAAATGTAGAAAACAAGCTATAAAAAATCAAATAAAAAACTTAAAGTTCGGTACCAGTAAGAATGAGAACTGAACGGCAGAGCAAGCATCAAGGAACTTGGATTTACTTCTTTTATTATTATTATTATTATTATTATTATTATTATTATTATTATTATTATTATTATTTATTAAAAAAATTATATAGCATTCGGTTCGGTTCAGTTTTTGTCAAACTGTTCGGTTTCGGTTCGGTTCGATTCGGATAAACCGAACCGAAGTGCCCACCCATAAATAAAGCTACTGTTTTCATACCCCCGTTCTATATTTCTATACCCGGTTTATGGTGGATCCGGTCCCAATAAAACCATCAAATAAATTAAATAAGAGAAATAATTTTGTTAGTTATATTGTTTTTTATTTTCTCCAATACAAAGATTCTTTACCTTCAAATTCACCAATTGATATTCATTACATTGTACATCCTCTTCTTTTTACACTATCTTGTAATTAATTATCTTGTACCAAGACTATGTGGTCTAATGGTATCCGGGTTGGATTTCCATTTGGAAGGTTACGAGTTCGAGCCTCAGTGGAGGCGTTATTAGTTCTTTGTGTTTCAGTAGATTGAGAAAGTATATGAACAGATACTACAATGTAATAGGACTAGTAACATTCAAAAAAAAAAAAAAAAAAGATTATCAAAGTTATAATACAAAATAATGTTATATATTTATTTACCAAGTATTTTATTAGTACCATGAAAAAAATTAAAAATATAGTTTGAAGCCAATCGTATTAACTACTTGGTGGATTTGTTGACAAAGAGAGTATTCAAATAACCCAACAAATTGAAACGGGAAACTACCTCGTAATATCTTTGGACTATATCATATTTAAAATGTTCAATTTTTTATTACTTTATTTAATCTTATTCCTTAAACTAGGGTATTCTTTATCTACAATAACTCATTCACACAATAATGGTTGAACCAAATGAACCCCGAGCAGAACACCTAAAAGACTGGTATGCTTTTATGTTGATAATAATAATATGTAGATGTAGTTATATATTATCTTACGTAGTTACATTTAAAACTCATTATTAAAACTGTCAATGTAGGGCAATAGAACATCGTAACACACTTGATGCACTGAAAAGATGCTGAGACTACAACAATGCTGCAACCAATTTGACAAACCTAGAAAATGAAGAAATTAAAATAGCCATTGTTGATTCATTCATTTATCCTGTATGTAAAATACTTATTGTGCATTCATTATATATATTAGAACTAATATAAATTTACAATTCATTTAATCTTCTAAACTCAACCTGCTTAGATTACAAGCAAAATCAGCATCAACCTTCACACAACAAAAATACTTCGTATATAGGATGTAGTCATTATTTAAAATAAAAAAATAAAAAAAATAAAAAACTTATGCACAAAATAGAAAACAATTTAACTCGAAGGTTAATATCAATTCTATAAAAAATAAATAAATAAAACACACACACACACACACACAAAATCAAGTACTACACCCATTTCTACTAATTCTACAAATATGAACTTGAAAATGAACAAGTGCAAAATGGATGTGAAAATTATTGATGAAAATGGACACGTTGCAGCATCAATATTTGAACTACCTGCAGAGTTATTGTTGTTACTATCAAGTAAACAAGTTATGAAAATAGAACAACATGTACTACTCATGAACCTTATACAAATATAATAAATATTAATATTTTATTCAATACTTTCACATGAAACATGTAGGGGAACAAACTACCACTACCAAATATCAACAAACGTTTGCAAGATCAAGAGTTCATAGTACAACTAAGATCCCAATCATATACAAAAAAAGGAAAATCCACAGCTTCGTACACCATAATCTCATTGCATGACGTTGTCATCTATGCTACCAAAAATAACCCAATTGCAAATAACACACTACCAAGAAAAAGGAAGATGACAAATAGTGAAGATGAAGACAATGACAATGTTACTAAAAAGAGAATTAAGAATACTTAGAAAAATTCAAATCAAAAATAGTATTTATTATTTAGACTATCATTTTTAGACCAAATATTAAGACGACTATCGATTTTACAAAGTTCCAAACATTTATTTTAGTGACAATTATAATGAATTTACTATATTATATTGCATTCATATGCTTTGATTTACATATTTAAATGAATAAATTCGACATTCAATTACCTATGTATGAACTTCTCCTATATAATCTTGTATTGATATACTTTTAAATATTTATTTAAATATAAACATTATGCGTTAACCCATTCTCGCAATGCGCGTGTAAAATTAGTTATATAATATGGGAGAAAAAGTGACACCCGCCGAACCGCACGCAACCGCTTGCAGACAGTCCGCAGTCTCACCCATTCTGTCGCACAAGTCCGCAACAGTCCGCGCCAAGGCTGCACGCCTCGGACCACGCCCATGTCGTACTGCACTGGCAGGCTTAACCCGCGTCACACCCAACAGCTTGGTCCGCGCTCCGTGTTTCTCGCAACAGTCCGGCTGAGTCTACACCGCACCGCGCCTTTCTGCACTAATGCACCTAAGTCCGGCCGCACTGAGCCAAATAGCAAACCAACGCACGAGACCTGCGCCAATTCGCACCAACTCTTCGTAAGAGTTGCCAATGGCCGAGACCAACGCCCAAGTCTTGAACCAACTTGCACCGTCTTCGGGCACCATTGTGCCAATTCGGTCGCAGTGCACCTTGTCGCACAAACAAGGCACCAACCGAGCCAAAACCCGGCTAACCATCGCTTAAGCCACCCAGACTTGCGCACACGGCCAAGGACGAAACCCAAGTCCTTGTCCGTCCGCAATCTAGCCTTTGCCTACGGACCATGTCCACAATTTTCGCAACCCGTCCACACCGTGACTTAGCCGAGCCTAAGCCATGCCCTCTTCATGACTTAGCCGTGACAAACACCCATTGCCACGCAAAAACCATGGCATTCGGCCAAACAAAGGCCAAAACCAGCCACAACGACACAAAATCGTGTCTTCGAAAATTAGGGTCGTAACAAACCTGCCCCACCTGAATCCGTCAACGTCCCTGTTGATGCCTAGCTAACCCGCTAGTCTTAGCACATTCCGCTAAGTCCTTAGCAGTATTGGCTAAGCAGTCCAGCCACAAACCGGCAAACTTTACACATTTAACTAGTCCTAATGCGATGACTTTATTAGCAACTAGCCCAACCCAATTACATGGATTTTTATGATTGACACCCCCCAATCGCAATCGTTGTACCCTGCACCACGACGCGCATAGCACTGTGTGCCTCGCGCCTCCCAAAACGACATCGTTTTGGTAAGTTATGTATGGAGTTGACGCGATTATGTGAATTTGTTTATAAATTATGTGTATTTGTTTATACAATTATGTGTATTTGTTTATACAATTATGTACATTTTTTATACAATCATGTATATATTTTTTATACAATTATGTACATCCGAAACAGAAAATTTATGTGTATTATGTTAAGAGTTGATGTTTATTATGTTAAAAGTTTATGTATATTATGTATTATGTTAGATTATGTGTATTATCTTTAAAAAAAAAAGTATGTGTATTTTGTTATACAATTATGTGCATTCATGTATACAATTATGTGTATTCTAGTATAAAATTATGTACATTTTTTAACCTGAGATTTTTTTTTTAAAAGAAAATTAACCGCCAATACAGGGTAGCGAAATTTAAAAAAGAAAAAAAAAACTAAAACGACGACGTTTTGCATCAGGGCGCACAATGCAATGCGCGCCATGGTGTAGCCGTGCAGGATATAAATTGCCCCTCAATCATTAGGCACACTATCTAAATTAAAACAGCTTTAAAACGAGGGAAAGCAAAATCAAGACAAACTTAGATAGCAAACAAGCACCAATGGCACCACAAATAAGATAACTCATTATGTAAATATTTTTTTAAATTCACAGATATTATGCAACTCGCTAATGTCATAATTTTAATACATAGCTATCAACCTCAATTACTATAACAGAAATGAATTAATAATATTTGTTATTTCTCATAATTAGAATTCAAAAAGATAAATTAAATAAGTATAGAAAAAACTAATAATATTAAAATTAATATTTGATTATAAAAAATATAATATGTATAAAATATAAATTTTAAAAAGTAAATAAATATTATATTATCTTATAATTTAAATTAAATAAAAAATTTTAAATAATAGATATTGATTGTATTATCCTTTTTTTTTATATATATAAGATAAGATTAATTTTCTTATATCATTTAATATTAATATAAAAACTACCAAAAATATAGTACATAATATAATTAAATATAATAAATTATATTATTATAGCATTGGACATAATAATTGGACATAATAGCAATAAATTAAAAATCACTTTCAATTAATAATTGAACCTATAATAGCAAATAAATACAAATTAATTTCCCTTTAAGTAATTCCACTTTATTAGTAAGTAGATACAATAAATTAAATATTATTTAAATCACCCATAAGTGTGTCATTTAAGCAAAGTGAATACCAAGTTAAAATCTTTCAATGTCTAACTGAATATATCTTACATTTTTTGAAAACAACGAGCAAACACTTGTATTAAATAATGAAAAAACCACTCCAACCGTCATCTTTTTGAGTACTACTAACTACTGACTCAATTACACAATGAATAGCACAAGGAGTCAATGCGTCCACTGAAATTTAAACGTGTGACCTCCTATTTAAAAGAGTTACAGTTATGTGACTTTGATACCAAATTGAAGCATGTGCTCCATCTAAACTAAAAGTCTAAAGTTGATAGTTGGATTGCACATTAATGGTTATATACTCAACACGCCCCCTCACGTGTGCGGTGGGTTCCAAGCAACACATGAGCCGTAGTCGCTTATGGGTGGGCGCTGAGATTCGAACCCATGACCTTTGGTCTGACTTTGATACCAGATGAGAGTGGAAGGATCACTTCATTTAGTAACAAACTCCAGAATACAATAATACAATAAAGAATAGGAACCTAACTAATAGGCCTAAGACTAGATCAAATAATCTAAGCCACATAATATTTGTACAACAATATATAATAATAACTTATACTAACAACCCAACTACACACCAAAGTGCAATTAGGCCAATGAACTCAAAAAAGATGCAATTGTGTCTCTGTACAACCCAAAATCATGCAATTAAGTCGAAAATGACCTATTACCTGAAATTGTGCTGACGTGGCGGTTACTTAAGTCCAAAATACTTATTTAATTTTATTTAAAAAAAAAAAACTAGAACTGTCGGAGACGAATCGTCTCCAGCATGCTTCGTCTCCATGGCCGGAGACGAAGGGATGGTCTCCGGTCATGGAGACGAAGCCAGGGAGATGGACCTTCGTCTCCTGGCCATGGAAACGAAGCCTGTCGGAGACGATTCATCTTCGGTAGTTCTAGTTTTTTTTTTTTTAATTAATAATTTTATTTAAAATTATTTTAAAAAATATTTTTAAAATTGGTAATCGTCATTTCAAGTAAACATGTCATTTTGGACCTAATTGCATGATTTTGTATTGTTTAGGAACCCAATTGTAATTTTTTTTTTTTTTAATTTGATGGTCTGATTGCACTTTGGTGTGCAGTTGGGTGTCCTATTTGACCCTTATTCCTTAAGAAAATATTAAATTTTCAAGCTGGCATTTATGGAAGGAAATATATGCAATAACAAATGTAAATATATTAGAGATAATTATAAATATTTATTTTTATCTATTGAATAACTTGAGGTTCCTCTTAAATATAGCCTATTGGAACATTTTGTTTTTTTTTTTCTTAATAAATTTAATGTATTATTCTATGATTAGGATGATTATTTATAAGTATTTTGAAAGTATTATATGTTAGCTAAGGATTTCTAATTAATCGAAACAATTCAGAATTCATTAAATTAATCGAATTAAAGTAATCACAAAGAAACTCTAGGTAAATTCTCTAAACTATCCAATATAGTATAGAAGGTTTTGTTGATTTTTGATATCATGTGGATACCCTGGAAGTAAGACCAAACGGTATTGCTTCTTCTCCCAAAAGGTTGTATTCCCAACTCTATAAAGACTTTCCACACTCCAACTTGATAAAGCATTTTAGAATATGTAAATTACGGTGAAGTGATTCAATAGCTCAACAAATATGGTCAAATACCGATACAAATTATCTTAATTAGTTTATTTTGCCGCAGAAAATCTAAAGTAATATCTAGCGTATACCCAATTAACATATGAAAGAAATTATATATACATACATACATATATATATATATATATATATATATATATATATATATATATATATATATATATATATATATATATATATATATATATATATATATATATATATATATATATATATTAGTTCCTGTGTGAACAATGCTTGTCGTGCGGTCGGTGCGGATTGCACCATTAATTATGCATAAATGCATCACACACTGACACACAGTGTTCGAAAATGCACCAGAATAAAATGTCAAAAAATACACCACACACCAAAAAAATACACCACACAATGGTGTATTTTCATACACTTTATGGTGCATTTATGCATACCTAATGGTGCAATCCGCACCGACCGCACGTGAAACACTATTCACACAGGAACATGACCCTATATATATATATATACTAGTTTTTTACGCGCATTGCGCGATTAGAATAATGCCCAATGATTTTTTTTTTTTTAAATAAGTACTTTAAAGTATATTAAGACAAGATTATATTGAAATTGTTCATGCATAGATAATTGAAGGTTGAATTTGCGTATTTAAATAGGTAATTCTTCACCCAAAGGTTGAGTCCCCAACCCCAAGGGCCCCCCCACACTCCGACCCGACAGAGCATTGTGGGAAGTTGTAAATCACGGTGGCTCAATGGTTCAGCAGACAGGGCCAAATGTTGATACGCACAAGGAATCTGCCCACTTTGGACATAATTCCCGCATTGCCGCCGCCGAGGTTCAAACCTTGGTCTCTTCTCCCAAATACTACCCACTAAACCATTGATCTACCGTGCGGGTTAAATAGGTAATTCTAAGTTTACAAATGCAAGATAATATAGTCAATATTGATTATAATTGTCAATAAAATAATTGTATAGGTATGGTTGAAACCAAATACGGGACATAAGGGAGAACAAATAAAAATTAGGGCATAAAATATTAAATATATACTAATATTGTTTGAGGAGATTTCGACATTAGGATTTGTGGTTAAGTTCTATTAAGACTTTAATATTAGAATTAGATTAATGGGGTAGTTATAATTCTATATTAGACTTTAATATTAGAATTAGACTAACGGTGAATTAACGGAAAAGTTAAATGATAATCATATAATTAAGGATAAATTAGAAAATCTTAAAAGTAAAAAAATTAAAACCTGAACAATATGAACCATTCATTTGATTTAATAATTTGGCGGTCATTTTTTCTACCCAATGTTAATGATTAAATAAATTCGCTGGTCAAATCCGCTAACGCTAACCGCTAACTGCTGATTGTCAAACAAGGACATTGCGAGGTAGTTCTCACTTCAATTTGTTGTGTGATTTGAATACTCTCTTTGTCACAAAATCTCTCAAATAGTTAATATGGTTGACTTTATTAATTATATTTTTTTTAATTCTTTCATGGTATTAATAAAATACTTGGTAAATAAATATATAGCATATTTTATGTTATAACTTTGATATTTAATTAGAAAAATAGTGCACAAAAAAGATAATAGATAATGTAGTGAATATAATCAATTGATGAATTTGAATGTAAAAATTTTTACATTTGATAAAAATAAAGACAATATAACTAATGAAAAGATTTCTTTTAATTAATTTATTGATAATTAATAATTTGTTTTTCACTGAATAAAAACATTGTAAGGACAATGTAACGAATATAATCAATTAATAAATTTGAATATAAAGAATTTTTATATTGAAGAAAAATAAAGACAATATAACTAATAAAATTATTTATCTTATTTAATTTATTGATAATGAATATTTTTTTTTGAATAAAGACATTGTGGACACATAATTCTAAATTAAAGAAATGCATGTATTATTTTTTGTTGTAACTACTAAATTATTATTTATATATATAATTTAATAAGAGTAAAATAGACTACTAATTATGCCAACTTTGATTGGGATGAGGTTCGAACCTAAGACCTTTTTTTATTGAAATCAATGAGTAAGTTAACGGTGAACTAACGGCAATTCTTAAAATTTTAACGGAATTACTAACGATGTGTGGGTATTTTAGGAAATTTTAATGTAAAATTTAAATCTGATCAATCTTTTAATCAATCTGAGCCATTCATTTGATTAAAATCTGTGACCGCCATTTTTTTTACCCATTATAGGCCTAACTCTCTTGGGCTCTTATTAGTATAGTAGATCTGAGCCATTCATTTGATTAAAATCTGTGACCGCCATTTTTTTTACCCATTATAGGCCTAACTCTCTTGGGCTCTTATTAGTATAGTAGATTTGAATACTCTCTTTGTCACAAAATCTCTCAAATAGTTAATATTTTTTTTTTTTGAATGTTCTCAAATAGTTAATATGGTTGGCTTTATTAATTATATTTTTTTAATTCTTTCATGGTATTAATAAAATACTTGGTAAATAAATATATAGCATATTTTATGTTATAACTTTGATATTTAATTAGAAAAATAGTGCACAAAAAAGATAATAGATAATGTAGTGAATATAATCAATTGATGAATTTGAATGTAAAAATTTTTACATTTGATAAAAATAAAGACAATATAACTAATGAAAAGATTTCTTTTAATTAATTTATTGATAATTAATAATTTGTTTTTCACTGAATAAAGACATTGTAAGGACAATGTAACGAATATAATCAATTAATAAATTTGAATATAAAGAATTTTTATATTGAAGAAAAATAAAGACAATATAACTAATAAAATTATTTATCTTATTTAATTTATTGATAATGAATATTTTTTTTTTTGAATAAAGACATTGTGGACACATAATTCTAAATTAAAGAAATGCATGTGTTATTTTTTGTTGTAACTACTAAATTATTATTTATATAATTTAATAAGAGTAAAATAGAGTACTAATTATGCCAACTTTGATTGGGATGAGGTTCGAACTTAAGACCTTTTTTTTATTGAAATCAATGAGTAAGTTAACGGTGAACTAACGGCAATTCTTAAAATTTTAACGGAATTAGTAACGGTGTGTGGGTATTTTAGGGAATTTTAGTGTAAAATTTAAATCTGATCAATCTTTTAATCAATCTGAGCCATTCATTTGATTAAAATCTGTGACCGCCATTTTTTCTACCCATTATAGGCCTAACTCTCTTGGGCTCTTATTAGTATAGTAGATATAGTAGATAGTAGATATATATATATATATATATATATATATATATATATATATATATATATATATATATATATAAGTCTTTGGCTTACTATTTATGAGTATAGTTCATCCATCTTTCTCTAATCATATAGTCCGCTAGTCATCATGCTTCTTCAATGCTCTCTTTCTTAAAATGTAACACAAAAGTTGGTAATGCATCCTAATCACATAAAACCATTTTAAGCAAAATGAAATCTCATGTGTGGTTCATTGACTTTTTCTTTTGTACTATATATATTTATGAGCGGGGAGGAATATATATTTTCTTTTCATAAATGTTGTAAAATTAAGTGATGATCTTTAAATTGAAACTGGCCTGGTTAGAATTGTTGTATATAAGTTTAACTGTCATAAAACTATATTATTTAACGTTTGATAGAAATGAAAAATTTTAACACATGGATACTTATTTGTACCAAATCTTACATCATGAAATGTGATTCAATTCGTAACATGTAAATTAGTAATAATTAATCGATACAATTATTTATCGTATAGTAACTATGATAGTCGTCTCATAGCTCATTGAATAGATTCATTTGTAATTTAAGATAAACATGTAATAACATCTGTCACATAATTAAAATTAAATACATATTCATTATACCTTTGATTTTCTAATGCACATATTAAACATCACTGGTTAATACCTCATTGTAATGCCAAAGGCCTAGCGCTCTATTGGAATATATATATATATATATATATATATATATATATATATATATATATAGTCCGTAAATTAAATATATCTTTTATTAGAATTCAATCAATAATTCATAATGTTAGTTAAACCCTTCACCCTAGCTAGCATGTAATAATTAGCTAAGAAAATAAAAAATTAAGAATATCATATAAAATATAAAATTGAAAGTACGTAATAGAAAAAGATAATAGTGAAGCACCTCACCAAGATTCAACTCCTAAAACTAGGGCTAAGTATAAGTTTGACATAACGACTAAACCACTAGTTTTCTTAAACAATTTTTTTTTTTTATTTACCAATTAGTATTTTATACTTACCAATGTTTCAAGACTTCTACTACAACACAACAAAATATGGTACATTTAATTGGATCATAAAACATAATTGAAGTCTTCAACAGAGACAAAAATAATAAAGTAAATGATGGGAGTTTGGAAGCCTAGCCCAAAGGTCTTAGGAAGGGTGTCCAATGTACCATAAGGAGAGAAAACAATAATTGGATTTGATATGAGTTCTACTATGCATATTCTCAAATTCTACTCCTTGAGATGATAAACAAGGATTGATTATTTTTATTATGTGGGTCTGATCCACAGAAAAGTGCCCACATCAAGAACATGTGAGAGGGAGTAAAAATTAAGAGTATAAATGGGAGTCCACCAAGTATTTTTCTTTGATATATATATATATATATATATATATATATATATATATATATATATATATATATATATATATATATATATTTGGGGTCAAATTGCAAGAATGAGTAAACCTCTAGGGTCAAAGTGCGGAAAAGCATAAAAAAGTCTTGAGGAGAATGGCACAAAGATCAAGAAGGGGCCAAGCTAAGAGCAACCGCACCAATGTTTTTTTCATGGTTTTTGCAGAGAAAAAATTTGTTTTTGGAGAACAAAACTTATGGGAAGGAAAGTTTTCTCTTGCAAATACAAAGATTTTGCAGGAGAAGAAAAAAAGGCGCAATTGGCGTGTTTGGGGCGCGTCAGAGTAGCCGCCAGCTGGCAGCTGGCTACCGTTGGTTTTTTTTTTTTTTTTTTTAATAATTGTCAGAATCCTTTTTTTTTTTTTAATTACCTTTTCTTTTTCTCTCTCATTTTTGTGTCTCTCCTACATGGCCCTTTTAAAAATTGTGCACAAACCCAACCAGTGTGGATGCTAGCTCTAAGGTGACCGATAACTCCACTCGAGTTGTCTAGACGCAGTAAGCCTCACGCCCGGGGTGCGTGGCACTCAACCTATGAGTAGCTATGCTTGGCTAATTGTCAACCAACCCGTGGCGGTGCCAAGCAACGCATTACCTTGCGTGGGGCGGTATGCTACGAGGCAAGGGTAGCCAAAAGTTGCCCAACAACCTTGCTAAGTGTCCGGGCCGGCCGGCCTGCCTCTTCTTCAATTTTATCCCGATTGTCTCGCGGCACATGTCATGAATGTATTGTTACAAGATGAACATTGGATCATTCTCCACCAAATGTACATGTGGGTTTTCTACACATATAAATAGTAGGACATGTGCTCATTTAAGACATCATCGATCAACAAGACATCTCATGACTTCTCATTATCTTCTCTCCATTTTGAGCAAGTTTCCGGCCTTAGTTGTCTAGGTCTTGTAATAACTGTCTTGGACGTGTATTTCACTCCACTTTTAATCTTATTTATTTATATAGGTTGAAAGGGCACTCACAAGTCACAAACTAGCGTCCTACTCATAATTTATCATGTTCATGTCATTCCAAATTATCCGATTTTATGAAAGACTTGATTTAAAAAATAAAAATAAAAATGAAAATGAAAATAAACATCAGTAAATTAGTATACCAACTTTTTGGTACAAAACTAAATTAACTCATCAGAATAATTTTGATTTTATATTAAAGATTCATAGAAAAAAAAAATTTAAAGTAATACATTCCTTTTTTATTTTTAAAAAAAAAATTAAATATACATTATTTTTATACAAAAGTATTAACTTTGAATGAAAATTATTACTTTTTCACTTAAAACTCTTAGGTTTTTATTAAGAAGTATTTTTTATTTTTTGAAATAGCATATATTTCTAATATAAATGAAGCTGATATACTTTTATGCTCAATGGAAAATAAAAGGATTTGAGCTTGCAGGGCTAACTAGGTTGATTCGACCTATGCATTCAAAAAAAAAAAAAAAAGGTTGATTCGACCTATCATCTTAAAGCCTTGCTTCAACGACACTATTGGAAGCAATTATATCGTGGACGATGGTCTACAAAATTTTGTGGACCATAGTCTAAAAATGGCGACGTTTTTTTAATTTAAGTAAAAAATGGCTGTCGTTACAACTTAACAAAGCCTATATTTTTTATGTGTTAATTACAAAATTAAACTACTGTGTATCTAAAATTAAACTGCCTCACATATTGTTTTTATATTATCAAATGAAACTGTAATTGAATTGAAATGAAATTGTAGTTGTGTTGAAATGAAACTGAATAACAGTTTCACAAATTTGATTGTATAATGTCGAATGAAACTATAGTTATATAGCAATGAAACTGTAGTTGTGTTGAAATGAAACTGCAGTGTATATAAAATGAAACTGAATAACAGTTCACATATTTGAGCGTATATTGTCCAATGAAACTGTAGTTATATCGAAATGATAATTTAGTTGTGTTGTAATGAAACTATAGTGTATATAAAATGAAACTGAATAACAGTTTCACATATTTGAGTGTATAATGTCGAATGAAACTGTAGTTATATCGAAATGAAACTGTAATTGTGTTGAAAGGAAACTGCAGTGTATATAAAATGAAATTGAATATGTTATACAAACATAGTTGTTTTTTGCGGAACGGTGCGGGACGGGTGCCGTTTCTTTCATTAAAAGAAACGACGTTGTTTTGATGCCTGGACCATAATGCATTGTGGACTGCGGTCCATAATATAATTTGCCCACTATTGTGTGTGTGTGTGTGTGGGGGGGGGGGGGGGGGGGGGGGGCGTTATATCGTGCTCTAGGGCGCACAATGCATTGTGCGCTCTGCCCCAAACGACGTCGTTTTTTTATGTTAAGAGTTTATGTGTATTATGTTAATAGTTTATGTGTATCTTGTTAAGAGTTTATGTGTATTATTTTAAGAATTTATGTGTATTATGTTAGAGTGTATGTGTATAATGTATTATGTTCATTATATATGTTATGAGTTTATGTGTATTCTACTATGCAATTCTGTACAATCGAAAGATAGATTTTTTATTTTTTATTTAGAAGTTAACGATAGAAACGGTAAACGAAATTTCAAAAAAAAAATAAATACAAAACGATGTTGTTTTGGCCAGGACGCACAATGCATTGTGCATCCTGGTGCACGATATAATTTGCCTTGGTGGGGAGGTTGATGATTGGGCCATGGACCCCTTTTAGCTTTTCTTTCGATTTCAGTAGACGAAATCATAAGAAGAATACCAAAAATGTTTTGCAATCTGGGCTTCAAGAGTGGGTTTTTGAATTAGGTTACAAAGTGGGCTGATTTCAAGTGCGCAAATTATGTCCAGGAAATGTGTTCACCATGAATGGTGAACACGGGTTTAAAAGACACCGTTTTTATGGAATTTTTTTTTTTTTTTAGTTAAGGTTGGTGCTGTTAATGGCGCGCGTTTGTTTAGATTATGAATTTTCTGTTATGAGATTATGAATGTACTGTAAATTCATAATCTCATAACAGAAAATTCATTATCGCATAAAAAAAACATTTATTAAATTATGAATTTTTTGTTATGAGGTTATGAATTTTGCAGTTATGTAATTATGAATTTTCTATAAATTCATAATCTCATAACAGAAAATTCATAATTTCATAACAGAAAATTCATAATCGCATAGCAGAAAATTCATAATCTCATAACAAAAAATTCATAATTTCATAACAGAAAATTCATAATCTCATAAAAGAAAATTCATAATTTCATAACTGCACATTCATAATTTATGAATGTTGAAGAAACTTGCGCGAAGAAAAAGTGAAACCGCGAAATGTGAAAATGAAGAAGAAAAGTCACGCGATTAATTAAGAAAAAAAAAAAAAAAAGAAAGATAACAATGCTCCGTTACTGTTGGGACGGTGAACACGGTTCCATGACATAACGATTGTTTCAAGTGATACATTAAAAACTTTATAAGAGTGAAATTAAATTAAAATACAAACTATTTGGTAACTGAATATATTTCTTACCATCATTTATTACAAATTATTTTCCAACATTTAAATAATAATAATAATAATAATAATAATAATAATAATAATAATAATAATAATAATAATAATAATAATAATAATAATAATAATGGATATTTTTATATTATTATAATAATAACTAAATTACATTCAAAAAAAAAAAACTAAATTAGTATACACACACACAAAAAAAAAAAAAAAAAAAAAAAGTTCATGCCATTTTTTTTACTTTTTATTTTTTCTATTCTTTTTTCAACTATTTTCTTCTTTGTGGTAATAATTAAAATATAATAATATTTACTTTTTCTACTTTGTTTCTTTCAATTCAACAATTATAAAAGGTGAAACTTGAAAGATATTATTTTTTGTATTGTCACTGTAAAAGAATATGAATACCATACTAGAATTATCTTAAGAATACATTGTCTTCTCTTACTTAAATCACATTATTTGCTATAGTACAAATTTTAATTTTATATTCCAAAACTATATTGTTTTAATTGGAATTTACATTTTATTAGAATTTGGTCTATTATGTTTGCAACAAAATTTTTCTTTACTTTAAGAATTTAAATGCAAAAAATTTCAATATCTAATAAATTTTACTGGAAAAAAAATAGTATTTGAAAATATCAACGATAGTTTGTAAGAGAAATAGTTAATATATAAGTGCACAAGGAATACCTATGAATTTGTATGCTCTACCTTTATCACATAACTTTTCGACAATATCAATAAGCTTATTATAATCATGTCTTTTTACAAATAAAAAGTTAAATTTTTACCAATGATCATTAAAATAGCATTAAGATGACTTAATTTATTTTAAAATGAAAATTGGTAGGGCATAATTTTTATTTAATCATAAATATCCATAACCATACTCATCTTTACTACTACTTTTATCACAAGTTAAAAATACGCATTCTGATTATATTGAAAATAATCAATTTTATATTATATTATTTAACCTTCATATTTAAATATTATATTAATGAATTAATTCTATGCATGGTCCCTTAACTATTGATATTTACCAATTTTTATGTTTTGACTTTCAAATGGACCATAAATGACCCCTGCCTATTTATCTTTACCAATTTTCGTCATCGAACTCATAATCTCCCATTTGGAAGAGTCACCTCATGTCACTAAACCACAAGGTCATTAGCTATTGACCATTAATTTTTTTTTAGATTGCAAGGAAGGGGACACCCGAAAGAATATTTGAACTACATTTGCCGCCATGCAGCACAACCAAGAAAATCTTCCTCTAACTTGGGTATGAGGTGATTCGGCGGTTCATCAAACGTGAGAGACCCATTCTGAGAGAGGGTCATCCTAGCCAGTTGATCTGCTACCTGGTTTTGTTCCTTGGCGATGAGGGTCAGTTATCAGCGCCCCAAAGCCTCGAGTTCACGTCTACAGCCTAAAAGGATATTATCTGCCAAATAATGGAGTTTTGATCCCAAGTTAATGGCATCAACAACTGACTTTGAGTCGCTTTCGAATATGAACTGAGTGCCACCAGTTATTTTCACCAGTTGGATGCCTCTGTAAAGAGCCTAAACTTCTATTGCGGTTGGCGAGCATTTTCCAATATGATGAGCAAAACCTTTTAACCAGAGGCATCTGTCATCCCTAGAAAGGCCGCCACAACCCGTTGAGTTAGTCCGGAGATTTGCACTTCCATTCTACATTTATCTTAATCCAGCCCTAGGGGGGCTTAGACAATCGTTATACCCTACACCACGGTGCACATAGCACTGTGCGTCGCGCGCCTCCCAAAATAACGTCGTTTTGGGTCGTTTTGGGAGGCGCGGTAGGAAGTTGCTGGGATTATGTGTATTTGTTCACACAGTTATGTGTATTTGTTCATACAGTTATGTGTATTGGTTCATACAGTTATGTACATTTTTTATACAATTATGTACATTCTTTTTATACAATTATGTACATCCGAATCAGAAAATTTGTGTGTATTATGTTAATAGTTGATGTGTATTATGTTAAAAGTTTATGTTTATTATGTATTATGTTAGATTATGTATAGTTTGTTATATAATTATGTACATTCATGTATACAATTATGTGCATTCTAATATAACATTATGTACATTCTTGAACAGCGATTTTTTTTTTTTTAAGAAAAACTACTGCCATTCACTGGGGCGGGAAATTTCAAAAAAAAAAATAAAATTAAAACAACGTCGTTTTGTATCTGGGCGCATATTGCAACGCGCGCCGTGGCGTAGGATATAAATTGCGGGGCTTAGACCATTCCATAATTCTCCATGAGCAGGTTCTCACTTGGGGGTTCAAATTCGCTGCTTTGATGAAAGCCATGTTGATCTCTGCGAATTGGGATTGAATCCAGTGGGTTTTGGAAGAAAGCTGCTCATCCTTGGCATTAAAGACTCTGTTATTCCTCCATTTCCATAGGCACCATGCGCTCACTGCGAACTCTATACTCCGGCTGTGTCTACAGTTATCGTTGATTAAGCCGTGAATGCCAGCATCGAACCATTGTAAGAAGGAGAGATCTTGCGTCTTTTGCAGCATGCCAGGGATGATCACTTCCCAAAATTCTTTTGCTTTGGGACAATCGCGCAGGATGTGCTCGGTTGATTCCAACATATTGGGGCAGATCTCGCAGCTACCAACCATTGTGAGCCCTCGTTTTACTCTGTTGGCGTTTGTCATGAGCCTGTCATGTTTCGCAAGCCATAGAAAAGTGTAGATGCGGCTGGGCACCTTAAGTTTCCAAATGTTCTCCCAAGGTCGGAGGTTTTTTGCATCAACTAACAGTATTTGTAATTTAACTCATAGGCTGACTTGACTGTAAATTTACCAGAATTCTCAATCCCCCATGCTATGCCATCAACTAGATTATCGTCCTCGCATAACGCAACTGGTGCCAAGAGGGCAAACACATCTGAGGGGAGATATCTACCCAGAACTGACCATTTCCATCCGGTGGCATGGTCCCAGAACTCAGAAACTAGAGTGTAGAGCTCTAGAAGAGGTGGGCGGGTATGGACTAAATCAACCAAAGGCTGATGGCCAATCCAAGAATCGAGCCAGAATAGTGTCCTTTTGCCATTTCTCACCAGTTTCCTTATACCTTTAGAGAGGATCGAAGTCGTCTTGGTGATCCCATTCCATGCATTACATCCCAGGTTTAGGCTGCTATGTTGAGGGTTCATTATTCTGGTTGGTATACTTAGCTTGCATGATTTGAACCCATAGAGCATCTTCTTGGGCTAATAGTCTCCAGCCAAGTTTTGTTATGAAAGCCTTATTCATGGCATCAAGCCTCCTAATTCCAAGGCCTCCCTGTTCCTTGCTTTGCGTCACAGTCTCCCAAGCAACGAGGTTACACTTTCTGTTATCCCTGGAAAAGCCCCATAAAAAATCCCGAATCAATTTTTTCATTTGTTTAATGATACCGACTAGTAGCATGGCAGCTTGCATAGTGTATAATGGAGTTGCTGCAAGAACAGATTGGGCAAGGGTACGCCTTCCCGCAAGAGACAATGACTTCATCTTCCAACCTGCGAGTCTATCTTGCATCCTTGTAATCAAGCCGCCATAGATCTCCATTTTAATTCTGCCATGAAGGGATGGAACTCCCAAATATTTTCCCATGTCATCTGTCTTAGGGATACCTAGAAAATCGACAATAGCCTGCTAGATTTCTATGTTAGTATTTTTAGAAAAATATACTGAAGATTAATCTTTTGACTAGAATAACTACAAAAAATGTCCAGACATTGCTTCATCACTTTTGCTTGCTGTAGAGAAGCCACCCCAAAGAGGATCATGTCGTCTGCAAATAATAAATGCGAGATCTCCGGTCCTCTTCAAGTGATGTTAACTCCTTTCCATTCACCTTGTTTAACTAGCTCATGAATGTGTTGGCTAAGTCGCTCGATACATAGGACAAAAAGAAGAGGAGAGATCGGATCTCCCTGGCGAATTCCCCAAGTAGGATTGAACCAGTCTGAGACCCTTTCCATTCACCAAGACAATCTGTCGTAGGCTTTTTCCAAGTCCAATAATTTGAGAAGCATCCAACCCTTACTGCCTTGCTTGGTCCTCAGAATACAGAACCTCTTGATAAGCCAATATGTTGTCACTAATTTGCTTGCCTGGGATGAAACTTGACTGCTGAGGGCTGATGATTTTTTGGGTGATGTATTTGAGTCTTGTTGTCATAGCTTTGGTGAAGATCTTGTAAGTTGTGTTGCACAAACCAATCGATCGGAGCTAATTGACGATTTTCGGGCTAGGAACTTTCGGAATGAGCGTTATGAATGTGTCATTGCAGAAGTCTGGCAGCATGCCGCTATTAAAGAATTCACCGGCGAACTTTAAAATATCCTTCCCCACTGTGCTCTAGGCTTGTTGGAAGAAACAAGCGTGAAACCCGTCCAACCCTGGGGCTTTGAGCGGTGCTATATTGAAGATAGCTCGTTTGATTTCTGCTGGGGTGAAGGGGATGTTGGTCTGCTACTAATCTAGAGGTTGCAGCACAGGAAAACCTCCTAAAAGAATACCCTGGGGAGTTAAGCCACCATCGGTATATAATGAGGTTAAGAAGCTTCTTATGTGTTCCATAATCTGAATATCATCATAAATTAAGTTGCCATCGGCGTCTTTCAAGCTTACAATTCTCGAAAAACCTTTCTTAACGGTCGTGGCCATATGATAAAACTGAGTGTTTCGATCCCCGGAGGTTATCCACTCCTCCCGAGATCTTTGGATCCATAATAATTCTTCCTGGAGAAGGATATCCTCATACTCTTTGCGTAACTTTTGATCCAATTTGATGAGATTAGGTCTATGATAGATGTCAAGGCTTCTCTGGACACCATTGAGTCTTGCTTGCACCTTCTTCTTCCTGTGAAAGATATTGCCAAAAGTTGCTTTGTTCCAGGAATCCAGTTTTTGGGCAAGGTTTCTCTTGCTGGTCTCCAAGTCAGGTTCAGACTCCCAGCTTTGGTGTGCAAACTGAAGGAAGTTGGGATGGGTAGCCCAAGCTGCATTATACCTAAATATCCTTTCACCTTTGTCAACTTTCGCAGGAGCCAATCGAACCAACAAGGGAGAATGGTCCTCGGAAGGTGAAGAACTTTTGCATTTGGGAACCGAAGCCTCCAATCCGAATTGTATAGAGCTCGATCTAATCTCGCGCCCTTGAATGTTGAAGCATTAACACCTCTGGACTAGGTGTACTTTGAACCGGAGTAGCCAAGGTCAATTAGGCTCCCATGGAAGATCCACTAATTAAAACTTGCACACTGAGACAAGGCAAAGTTGTTAGTATTAGAGACTTCATTGATTCCAACTACGGAGTTGTAGCCTTCCACAGAAAGCCACCCTTTGTGGGTGTTTAAGCCACGAAGAGAGAGGTAAAGAGCTCTCTTCTAAGGGCATGGCAATGGCTGCCATAGACTAGGGAAAGGTTCCATGGTTGAGAACCGACTTTCTACAATTTTAATTGCCACGAACTGGGGATGGGTATATAGAACATCAAGCGTCATGATTTCATTCTAAAATACCCAAATCCCCCTGAAGAAGCCAACAACTTCTATTCTGAGCCAATCATCATAACCTAAGCCAGAGCAGATGCTATCTGCCTGATTACCAGAAACTTTGGTGTCCAGAAGGCAGACAACATCAGGTTTGAATTCGTTGAGAAATTGTTTTAAGGTGCGACGAAACGTTCATGACGCCGCACCTTGGCAATTCCAAACTAAAAGGTTCATGATCATAACAAAAACAGAGATAAAAGAAAGCTCAAACGAGCTGGCGGATTCCCGTCTCCCTACCAATATGGTTGATTGTAGTAAATTTGCAAACAAATAATACCCGGAGTATCGGGTAATCGATCCACAAGGAAGTGGTTGTATTAAGCACTAGTTACTAATTTATTCATTAAAGCTAATCCTAACGATAGACTTGGATGGTTGCATTAAATAAATAAAATAAAACAGTGATTCAGGGTTTTGAAAACAAAATAGAGAGATTGAGATTACTGAGATTCAAGTGTTTAATCCCCTAGTGCCTAACCTAATGTAATATTAAATCTGGGTTCATACGAGTGTGAGAATGCAAGGTGGTATAGAGCTACTCTCGTAGTCACTAACACTGCTGAAATTCCACTCTCGTGGCTTAAACACCCAATAAAACAAGATCAAGCATCATAAATTCCTAACTATTACCATCTCTCGATGTGCAATAATCAAGAATTAAACTCCCTAAATAAATTACCCTTTCTCAAGGTGCAACAATTAGGTGCAATTATGTGTGCCCTAAATTATGCCCAACTCTCGTTGTGACACAAAGCAAGCAAACGAAGCAAGTAATTACAAGCATCAAACAATAAAATCACAATTGCAACACAAGTATTAAACCCAAATAATAATATTTTAATTAAAGAATCTGAGAGCTGAGGCACATATAAACACTTTTACCCAAGAATCTCTTATGGAATTTAGCTAAACATGGCTAAATTATACATAGCAGATAATAATAAATACAAATTATCGAAAGAGTACAAGAATGAACCAGGTGATTCTCTCAAATCTCCCTAGTCTTCTTCTTGCTTCCCAAGATAACTTGTGGCTCTTGATTTCTCTCCTTCTTGTTTCCAAAGATCTCTGAATGAATATTAGGGTTAAGGAAGGTGGGATTTTATAGTATCTACAGGGTTAGAACTAATCCCGGTCTGAATAGGGAAAATTCCGCGCGAAAATGGGCCAAATCCGCTGCTGGGCCGCCGCCGGCTCGACGCGTCGAGCCGGCCTTCAATTTCTTCGAAGCAGGTACTGCCCGACTTTGACGCGTTGAGCCAAGCGTCATTTTCTTGATGCCGTGCTGATTTGCGCTCGACGCGTCTAGACCTGCTGATTTTGACCGTTTTGCACTCTGTAAATTTTCGACGCGTCGAACCTACTGTGTACGCACTTTTCGGTCCATTTTGACTCTAAATTTGTAATCGAACTTCTCTTACTCATAACTTTGACCTATAATGCTTCAAAAACACTAACAAACACCCTAAAACATTCAAACCAAGTGTGAACCACAGCTAAATACTAAAACGAAGGATTATGCAATTAAATCACCAAATCATGACCCTAAGCCTAACAAATATAGATAAATCAATACTAAAAATGTGCACAATTAGGCTCACATCAATGGCCATTCAAATTAGAGTCTTCATCCATAGCCTCGTTCAGTGGGTCATCGCAATTGAAGAAGGCCGACCCATCCTCAAACGGGGTAAGTGTAGGGTCTCCTGTGTTTGCTAGCAACACAGGGTTCTTGTCATTGTAATGGTGGACAGTAGTTCGGGTAATGGTGCCTCCCCTAGAGGATCCCCGGACCAAAATACCATATTGGCCATTAATTTAATTGTGCGTGCAATGCATATATTGTAACTAGTAATGAATATTAAATTTTAATTTTAAAGAATAAATGATTCATTGCTTTTGCAAACTACCATAACCATAGTGAACTTATCCATGAATTCTACACCTATTTAAGATACTCCATGTTTATCATTGATCATTATAATTTGTCAACAAGAGATTTCTATCATCTCCCTTCTCTCTCTTTCTAAAAGTTGGGCATTCACATATTTAATCAGTTGTCCTGACAAGAGTTTAACCTAATAGGCTTATTACTGATAATATCCTAATAGCTGCAGGGGTGGGTCACTTTTTGAATAGGAAATAGTGTGGGGTTGTTGGCTGGGGTGCTCTCAAGTTAGATATGGCTAAGGCCTATGATCGTATGGAGTGGTATTTTCTCCGTAATATGCTGTTGGCCCTGGGTTTTGATGATAGATGGGTGGAACTTATTATGCTATGTGTGACTACAGTATCCTACAGTTTTTTAATAAATGGATCTCGCAGTAACCCGGTTGTGCCCACTCGTGGGTTAAGGCAGGGAGACCCGTTATCCCCCTATCTTTTCATTATTTGTGCAGAAGGACTTTCTTTGTTGTTACAGCAGGCACAAAATAATGGTTCTATTCATGGCTGTAGGGTTTCTAGAGGTGCTCCCCCTATCTCTCATTTATTTTTTGCTGATGATAGCTTACTATTTTTCAAAGCAATGCACGGGAGGCTGGTGAGATTAAGAATTGTTTGTCTGTGTATGAGAACCTACCTAGGTAGGTGGTTAATTATCATAAGTCTAGCATATGTTACAGCAAAAATACATGTGAGGCGGATAGAGAGGAAGTGGCGCAGATTCTAGGAGTAGTCCAGCGCCCTAATTCTGGAAAATATTTGGGATTACCCTCTTTTGTAGGAAGAAACAAGAAGACAACTTTCTCATATACTGAAGATAAAATCAGGCAGAGAATTGGATTGTGGAACAAGAAATTATTATCATAGGCTGGTAAGGAAATCTTATTGAAAAGTGTGGCTCAATCTATGCCTACATTTTCAATGGGTTTTTTTGCTACTTGTATCAGTTTGTTCAGCTATTGAGCGAACCATGAACCGTTATTGGTGGGGATCCGTTATTAGTGGGGATATGGAACCGACCGTGGTATTCACTGGCAAGTGTGGGATAAATTGTGCATCCCTAAGAAACATGGGGGTTTGAGTTTCAAGGATCTTCAGGCATTTAACTTTGCTATGTTAGGTAAATAGGCATGACACTTACTTACTAAACCTAATTCTTTGGTGGCTCGTGTTTACAAGGCTAGATACTATCCTAAACGATCATTCTTTGAAGCATGTTTAGGATATAACCCCAGTTTTTGTTGGCGTAGTATTATGGTAGCTAAAGGCATGGTTTGTAGTGGTGTGAGACGTTTGAATGGGAATGGGGAATCTACGCTAATTTGGGAACATCCTTGGCTCCAAAATGATCAAGATCCTATGGTACAAACTGAGATGCATCCTCAACTCACTGGTGCTAGAGTAGTGGGTTTGATTGACCAGGATATTGGTATGTGGGATCATTCAATTCTGACAGATATTTTCGTACCTTCTGATGTGGCTCGTATTTTAAAAATACCGGTTTCCCCAGACTATGAGGATACTTGGTATTGGGGATCCTAAAGGTTACTATTTTGTTAAGAGTGGCTACAGGCTCATCGTTGGAAATTATGTGAATAATGGTGGGACATTTGATAAATGGCTCACTCTTTGGAAACTTAAAATCCCCCCCAAATGGAAATCTTTTCTATGGAGAGCTCTAAGTGATATCATCCCCACCACATAGAATTTGATTATAAAGAGGGTGGATGTTGAACCAAATTGTGCCATGTGTGGTATCATCCATGAAGACACCATGCATTCTTTGGTGTTATGTGATTTTGCAAGCAACATTTGGAGCCAATCTAGCCTTTCAATTCCTAATATTGTGACAAATGTTTTTCATACTTGGTTTAGTAAAGTCTTGGATATTCTAGACACTAATAGAATTATGTACACAACTGCAATTCTATATTATATTTGGAGGGCGAGAAATGGTGCGTTCTGGGATGCTTATCTTCCATTGCCAAGAAGAGTGATAACGGTCGCCACTACTGCATTGCAAACATGGCTTCATGCTCATCCGGACGCTGACCTCCAGCCACCGGTCGAAATTGCCGAAGCATCCCATGCTGCCTTGCTTGCCGAGGTCATCCCTGCCGCTGCCAACCACGAAGCCGCGCCACTACCGAGCCAACTGAGAAGGAGCCGGGTCGATGCTGGTTACCGATATGCAACGAACGACGCAACTGTGGGAGCAGTTCTTCTAGACGGGAATGGTGGGTACATCTTGGCCTTCAGTGCTTCTCTCTCATACTACTTCTCCCCACTTATGGCAGAGGCATTTGCGTGCAAAGAAGCCTTGTCATGGTTGAGGGATCATAGAGAACGGTCTATAGTGCTACAAACGGATTGTCAAATGCTTCAACGGTACCTATCTTCGACAGCTTCCCCAGTTCATTCATATATCGGCTATGCCATCGATAGCTGCAGGGTTTACATGTCATCATTTGGCTATTGTTTAGTTCAGTTTATTCCTAGATTTGAAATTTTTTTAGCTCATTCTTTAGCTTCATCAGCTTTTGATCAGACTACTACTTTGTATTGGGATCAGGACCCACCTGATTCTATTTTCGCTTAAGTTTGGTTGCTTTCAAAAAAAAAATATATGATAAAAAAAAAAGATAAAACAAAAAATAACAAGGCCATCATATAGTGTCCAACCAAGGTCTTACCTGAACCATTGCTAATTATTTGTTGCGTCAACTGATTACTTATGCATTTCCTATGATATATAAAGTGTTTTAGTTCAATTGGTGGTCCATAGATATATAACTGAATCAAACAGAATCTGAACCGTGAGATGAGATAATGTAAAGTATTGTCATATTAAAATTTATTTCATTTTAAATCAAAATTTTTCTGACAGATGTTTTGGTCAGTTTTGGTTTATTTACATTGAAAAAAAATATGCTTATTGAGTTTGAGCTTTCCCATTGATTCAGTAAAGATCTACTTTTCTCATGGCTTTAGATAGTTAAGGTAATGTACTATCTGGACATCAAGGGCTTACCATTTCATTGGTAAATGGTTGCAGCTAATTGAAAAGGAGAGTCAATGATCATGGAAGAGTGGCAAATGATGTTGAAACAGAGCAAATTGTCCTCGACGAAAAAGCTGGGTCATGCAAAGGAAGAATGAGTTATGTTGTGCAAATGAGGGGTTCAATTCCTCTTTTCTGGTCACAAGAAGCTTCAAGATTTAGTCCAAAACCAAATATAATCTGTAAGAACTATTGCATCTGTTTGGTTTTTACCATTACTTTATAATATTCTTCTTATTTTTCTAAGTTGTGTGCTATGCTGCTGAATCCAGTACAAAGATATGATCCAACTTATGAGGCAACAAAGATGCATTTTGAAGACCTGACAAGGAGATATGGAAACCCCATCATTGTACTTAATCTGATAAAGATTAGTGTCTAAAGTTTATCTTAATTCTTATCGGTCGGTTATTGACCGTAACCGACTGATGTTCACCCCTAAGTTGACGCTACACAGTACTATGAAACCTATATGGTCTGTGTTCACAAGTGTGTTGTTTGGTGCAGAACTGTAAAATTCACCATTCTGTGGTTGGACTTAGATCATGCATATCAGAGGGAGCAATTATATGCATATTACTATGAGGTAATCATCCATGTAGATATACCGAATGAATTTGCATTCCTGTTGGGCTAAAATTGGCTTTTGGGCAGGATGCGATATTTTATTAGTTCATGATCTAATGGATATCATACTCTTGATTGTTTCAGATCATTAACAGTGAAAATGTTCAAGAAGCAGCTAGGGAAATTGAAGGATATTTTATTAAAAGTGGAATCGTCACAATCATCAAGGATGCATTGATTCCCAGTGGAGGTGAGTGAATGAACTAGCACCCTTGCTATTGAGGGGGACACCAATAACAGCAACTAACCTTGGCCCTTTGGGAACTGGGCTTAGTGTCCAACCGTTGGCCCAAGAAGGGAATAATTTGGCCTAGAAGATCTTAATGGATGTTGAAGGGATTTGGGCCTTCACACGAGGGAGTAGGAAAAAAAATAAAAATAAAAATAAAAAGTAGCACAGAGGGTCGAAGCAAACAATGAGTATAAAAAATGAATGAACAAAAGAATTAGCTAGGCTACACGTATGAAACAATGAATGGGCTACATGCAGGGAAGACGATGAGTAGTAATAGATCCCAAACCAACTGTGATACATATAGGGAAGGTGACAATTAGGCAAGTTGGGCCACACGCATGAAAAACAGTGAATGGGCTAATTGGGTTGAATGTAGGGAAAGCGACGAGTAATAGAGCTCAAGCCAACTATGCCACATTTAGCGAATGTGGCAGTTGTGCTAGTTGGGTTGCACACAGAGAAAGAGCCGAGTAATAAAGTTGAAACTAACTAGGCCAATTTGGCAACACTTTGGGGATGCGACAATTGAGCCAGTTGAGCCTCATGTAGGGAAAGAGATGAATGGGTCAATTAGGCCAAACAGAAGGAAGCTAAGGTCGCAATGAGCTATTTGGGTTGCATGCAGGTAAGGTGGCATGTGATAAAAGAGTCTAAGCCAACTAGGTCACTTGGGTCTTATGCAAGGAAGGCGACTAGTGATAATAGAGTCTAATTAAGCCAACTAGACTAGTTGGGCCGCATGTATGGAAGGTGGAAAATGGGCCAATAATTAGGTCACAATGCATACAGGGAAGGTGGTGGGTAATAATTAATTAGGTTTGGTGGGTTACATACATGGGAGGTGGCATGTAATAATTAGGACAATTGGGCCGCAAGTAGGGAATGCAGACTAGTTAGGTTGAATGTAGGGAAGGCAAGTAGATAGTAATTGGGGTGCATGCATGGAAGGCGAAAAATAGTAGTAGAGTCGAAGCCAACATGACAGTTGGCTGCATGTAAGGAAGGTGGCTAACAGGTCTGTGAAGGCGCATGCAAGGAATGAAGAAGATATTAATAAAGTCCAAGCCAACAAGGTCAATTGGGTTGCATGTAGGGAGGCAATCAACACCAAGTGGGCTAGTTAGACTGCATGTTGGAAATGTGATCAGTACTAAGTTGGTTAGTTAGGCCACGTGCAAAGAAGGCAACATGAACCAAGTGTCTTATTTGAGCCACATGCGTCTATAGGGGAACAAGTCGGCCCATGAAGCCCAACAAGAGTCTGTCAATGCCCAAACTCTCACACAACACAAAACAAAAATATCATGAGACAAAATGTAGAAGAAAAAATAAAAGAAGTAAAGGCATAAGCTAAGGAAGAAAGCTAGAACGCCTCGTGTCCTGAGGAGGTAGGGTGGCAAGAAAGGTTCAAAATATCACTTGAGTGTGTTGCCAGGCTTATGTCGACTCGAATTAACTAAGCTCTTCGCACATGATGGAATGGAAAAAAAAAGTAAGGGGGAGGGATTTGGGAGAAGCGTAAGTCCCGATAAAAGGGGGGGGGGGGGGGGGGACAAAAGAGTACCAACTACCTAGTGCTTGAGAAAAAAAAAAGTAAAGAAATGTAAAGGTATAAGGACAAAAACTAGGACATCATGCGTCCCAAGAGAAGATAGTGGAAATGAGAGCATGAAATATTGCGTAAGATGCTTCTTGTGTGGACAAAAAGGGTAGCAACTATCCAGCGTCGTTGAGAAAAAAAAAGTGATAGGGCGTTTGGTTGGAGAGAAAGGAATTAGAGGGGAAAGGAAATGTAATTTGGTGGGAAAAGAATAATGTGGGAATGAAGTAGGAATTTAAATTACATTGTTTGGTATGTAAGAATATGATTACTGCGAATTGCAAGGAAAGAAGTGATATAAAGGTTGAAATACCGTTGTGCAATAATAATAATAATAATAATAATAATAATAATAATAATAATAATAACAATAACAATAACAATAACAATAACAATAACAATAACAATAACAATAACAATAACAATAACAATAACAATAACAATAACAATAACAATAACAATAACAATAATAATAATAATAATAATAATAATAATAATAATAATAATAATAATAATAATAATAATTGACATATGAATACTCCATAATTGACATATGAATACTCCATAAAATACAAAACCTAATTAAACAAGTTTATCATCATAATCTAATATACACCAACTAGCTTAATAGAATATTAAGCTTCTCAAAGCTTACATTCAAAAAGCATCATAAAATACTAATTTTACAATGTAAAATACTTAATAAAATGTTAAGCTTTTCAAAAGCTTACATCCAAAAAAAAAAAAAAATCATAAAATACTAATTTTACAATACAACAAGCATAATAAAATGTTAAGCTTCTCAAAAGCTTACATCCAAAAAAAAAAAATCATAAAATATTAATCTTACAATACAACATCCACATCCACTAACATTCAATATGTAGCAAGAAAAGCTCTTACTCATTCTAATCTTCGCTTTGGTTGAAGGTTAAAAAACACTACACATTTGATTTGGATGGTCAGGAAGTTTGATCAAAGCCATAGAATACTCTTCATTTGATAATCTATCAATCTGAATTATCTCTTTGTCTAACTGTTGCACTTTTTCTTGAAGAGTTAATTTTTTTTTTGAAAACCTTGAAGAGTTAATTTAGTTCCAATGCTCTTGCTTATTTTATCACCAACCATTACAAATGTTTCACTCAACATCATTGCAACATTGTGAAATGATTATGAAGTAATTGGTTCATCTCTGTCACTAATCTTCCTCTTCCTTTTTGCACCACTAGACAATGATTCAGAGTTTGTCTCACTTCGTGCACTATTACCAAGTGATGACTGAGCTTGGGTAAATATGAAATTTATATCTACCATATCTTCATCACCAACATCTTCATCTTCACTAGCTGGATTGATTCCACAAATGCATTCCTCATTAACCATTTCCTCAATAATTTTTCCAATTTGTGCATCCCTCCATATTGCATGATCTTTCTCATAGATAGAACTAAATTCATTATAGAAAGGAAAACTTTTCCTTCTGAACAGAGCAACTTCTTTGTGACTCTAAATAAATGAAGCTTTCATATAAGTATAAAATAATTAAAGTTTTCATATAATTCAAATGAAAAAAATACTTACACTTATATAAGAATCTCACACATAGTTTTTAGCAGTGACCATTTTTCTTTCTTCATCCCATCCAAATCCGTTGGTATTGCTAGTGAAAAGATCATGTATTACACTCCAGTCTTTTTTAGAAGTCCTTATCCTTAAATCAATATGATGCTTAGCTTTTATGTCCGAAGTAGGTAATTTAACTTTTAGCATATTCTCCAACTAATAGAAAAACTGAAAAACCCACCTTTGAACCCAGTGTCAACATTTTTTGTTCTTAAATTATGGAGGTCAGCCATATAAGAAACTAAGACACCATCTTCTTCATGGCTCCACCTCCTTGACTTGTTTTTTGAAATTGCATGTGTCACTAGTTGTCATAATTCCTTACAATAGGAAAAAAAGTTAAAACAGACATTAAAATAGTTATATGAAACTAAGAGAAAGAGAATTTATAAATTACGGTGTATATAAAATGAAACTGAATAACATGTTTTACATATTTGATTGTATATTGTCCAATGAAACAGTAGTTGAATTAGAAGTATTTTAGTGTTGTAATAAAACTACCTTGTGTATAAAATGAAATCCAATAACATCTCACATATTGAGTGTATAATGTCAAATGAAACTGTAGTTAAATCAAAATGATAATTTAGTTGTACTGTAATGAAACTACATTGTATATAAAATGAAACTGAATACGCCATAACAAATAATTAGTTGGATGGAACGGCTAAATGAGTGTCGTTCTTTTCATTAAAAGAAACGATACCATTTTAGACTATGGTCCACAGTAAAATTTACCTTATTTTAATAGATTGGTCATATTGTAAAATGGACTCTAGTCAAAGATACTCAGTATAATTTATTATAGAGTGTCAAAGTGGGTTGAGACTCGCAATTATCTCTAACCTGTCCCATGGTGGGGCGAGTTAGGGGTTGAAAAATTTTAGAATGTAAAGAGGCGGGCCTTGCAGGCCACTCATGAAGCTCATTTCTAAAATATTAATATATACTTTTTAAATCATATTATATATTATTGTCCAGTGTATTGTATATAATATAAATATAAATTAATATTTTTGTATAAAAAAGTCAATACAAACTATAATTGTTGGAAAATTAAAAGATGAAGCAGGCTGGGGAATATGTTTAATGTTGTGGCTAGCATTGTAAGGTGGACAGCGCATATTGCGCTCTTCATATGGACAACACATATGGCGCTTGTTTGTGGACGATGCACGTCCTTTCCATTTTTGTGGAAGAGATAGAGGGGTTGCTTACTATAAATAGCAGCTCCCAACATCGTTTTAGAACACACCTGAATTCGAGTCATTTATTCTATTCTCCATCTCTCTCCCTTCGTTTAAGCCATAGTGAGGTTCGCCTACGTGATTGCTAGTGCAAGCTATCCGTAGTAGGTCTGTGTAGCCTGTCAAAAGCGTGTCAGGGTTCTAACTACACCGTTATCAGGCAAATAACGCTTTTAAGGTAGTGTTATTATAACACGGCACAAATTTCCTTTGAACTATACACCCATAATGTACGTGCTTCTTAAAAGTCTTCCAGATCATGCGCTGCCGTTGCGATTATTTTCGAACAGTTAAAAGCGTTATTTAGCAACAGTCAACCTTTACCGTTATGACACCTTATGTCATACCCGATCTATCAAAAATCACCGCGCTTGATGGAAAAAATTACAGTAGGTGGGCTCAAAGAATGCATATCCTCTTTGAACAATTAAAGTTGGTTTACGTGCTATATTCAGTTGCACCTGAACCTACTCCAACAGTGTTCTCTCCTTTTGGTGCTACAAAAGCTAACCATGAACCTGATTACACTCCAGGTGAAGAATCGAGAGAAAGCAGTCCTAAAATATATTACATTCCGGGTCAATAACTGGGTGTAACTCTAATGCAGTTTAGAAATGACAATGCGGCAGCCAGAGGATATCTTCTGTCACAAATGAATGACCATTTGTTCGACATCTATGTCAAACAAGACTCGGCAAAAGTCATTTGGGAATCACTGTCAGAAAAGTACGGTGCCAATGAAACTGAAAATCAAAGTGTCAGAACCGTCTACAACAAAAGGAGTAAAAAAGTCAAGAAGTTCAAAGGAAGCTGTTTTGATGCGGAAAGCAAAGACACCGAGCATACCAGTGCTACCATCACAAGGGCAAAACTAGCAAAAGTCAATCTGACATAGCAAGGTGAATATTGAGTCTCTTTAAATAAGTAGTTATTTTTGAGTAACTATATTTGCTCTAGTTCTAAGGGTTCGCATGAAGTATGATTGTCTTAGTACTGAATTATAGTTGAGTTGTCTAGATTTTGATTACTTATTAGTACTTATTTCTTTAGTATGTTGAATACTAATGACATTGATTGAAATAATTTGTGCATAGATATTGCTCAAAAATTTTTTTTACTAAGATTATTTGTATTTGTATAAAAAATAAGAGCATATATCATAAGTTTCAATTGTAATTTAATGAGAACTGTTAGTATTATTATTATAGTTATATTATATGGTAGTAATATATGTGGTGTTTAGAATAGATAGACTACTAGTCAGGATCTGTTAGAGAGTTGTTATTAGATAAACACTGTAATCCTATTGTTCAGTTAATGATCAACAATTATCTCTAATCTGGTATCAAAAGTCAGGTTATCGGAAAAATTCCTCTCCCCCTCACCTCCACCGCAAATTAACCCCCTCTCACCGCCATGTCTACGAATTCCTCCGAACATACCCTTTCCGCCGCCGGCACACCCTCGCCGACCGCCAGGAATACCCTTGCCAGTGCACATCATTATGTCACCATGAAACTTACGTCTAAAAATTTTTTGTTCTGGAGGATGCAGCTTCTTCCGTTCCTACGAGGCCAAGAGCTAACCGGCTTCGTTGATGGCAGCCTCCCTTGCCCGTCGGAGATGATCACCGTCGATCCGTCGACAGGCAGCACCTCGACGACTCCCACGGCGGCCGCACCTGTCCCGAACCCGGTGTATCATGCTTGGGTGAAACAAGATCAGACAATCGTCTCATTGCTGATCTCTTCGATGTCGGACGATGTTCTGCACTTCGCTCTCGGACGGAATACCTCCGCCGACATCTGGGCATCCATCTCCTCGGCGCTTGGTTCTACCAGTAAGGCACACTGTTTAAACCTCCTCGGGCAGTTCCAGCTCCTCCGGCAAGGCAACTCCACGATCGCAGATTACCTAGGGCGAGCCAGCGTGCTCGTCGAGTCCTTGATCCAGGCCGGCCGGCCACTGTCGCTCATGGAGCAAAACTTGTATGTGATCCATGGCCTCCGTCCAGAGCTGAAGTCCTTGGCAACCAGTCTCACGGCAACCGGCACTCCGGTCACTCTCTCCACTCTATCGGATTTCCTCTAAGCCCACGAGTTCATCCTCGTGGATGATTATCCGGTGGCTAATGGCGCTGCGTCTCATACGGCGCTGTATGCCGGGACTGGTCGCGGATAGCAAGGTGGTGGCGGACGGCATTCGTCGACTCAGCAGCAGCGTGGTGGCCATGGAAATCGGGGAGGGCAGCACCGCGGCGGACGTGGTGGTCGTGGAGGACCTCGCTACCAGATCTGCCGGTCACATGGCTACTCCGCCGTCTACTGCTACAAGCGGTACACCACTCAACCGCCGGCATAGGCGCATGTGGCGGTTTCCGGCGAGGCCCCGACGGCTCCACAGTCGATTCCGGAGGACGGTTGGTACCCCGATACCGGTGCGACAGCACACGCAACTCCGGATGTCGGTATGATGGGGCAATCCGACGAATATAGTGGTCCGGATGTTTTACGAGTGGGTAATGGCGCAGGTTTGGCAATTTCGCGAATCGGTCGTGCATCGATCCCATCAAAGTCTAAATCTCTATGGCTAAACGATATTTTACATGTTCCCAGTCTTTCAGTGCCATTGTTATCTGTTCATAAGTTTACTGTAGATAACAATGTATTTTTTGAATTTCAAAATAATTGTTTCATTGTGAAGGATTCCACAACCCGGGTGGTTCTGCTTAGAGGTTCTACATCGGGCGGGCTATACAAGCTTCCGGTGTCACGGTCTAGTTTCGCGTTCGTCAGTTCCAGGGCTACCCCCACTATATTGCATCAAAGGCTTGGTCACCCGCACAAACAAGTGTTGAATAAAGTCGTACAAAATTGTCCGGTCTCACCAAATAAAAATGAGCCTATTGCGTCCTATACATCTTGTCACCTTAGAAAATCGTCCCGTTTCAAATTAGATAGCATGCCACGTACTAGTCAAAATGTATTAGACTTAGTTTTTACTGATATTTGGGGTCCTTCTCCTGTACTATCAGTTAGTGGTTTTCGCTATTTCTGCTTATTTGTAGACGATTATTCTGGTTTTTGTTGGTTTTATCCACTTCGGGTAAAATCTGATTTATATAAAGTTTTTGAGGTGTTTCGTGTGTTGGTAGAGCGCCAATTTTCGTGCTATATCAAGTCTATCCAGTCCGATCTAGGGGGTGAGTACCACAAGTTATACAATATTTTCCAAACTCTTGGCATCAATCACCGTCAGTCATGTGCCTATACGCATGAACAAAACGGCAGGGTAGAGCGGCGTGATAGACACATTGTCGAAACTGGCCTTGCTCTACTCGCTGAAGGCAAAGTACCCCATGAATACTGGGACTATGCTTTTGAAACAGCCACTTTCCTAATTAATTACTTACCCTCTTCTGCTCTAAAATATGAAAGCCCATACACACGGTTGTTCAAAGTCAGTCCACCATACACTTTTCTTAGAGTCTTTGGGTCGCTGTTACCCACATCTACGCCCTTATAATCGGCATAAGATTGAGTGCAGGACCACCCCGTGTGTCTTCCTAGGTTACCCAGTTTCCTTTAGGGGGTATCGATGTGTTGACTTGACTAGTGGAAAAACCTATATCTGCCGTCATGTTCGCTTTGACGAATCTGTTTTTCCCTTTGCTACAGGCAGTTCATAGCAGGTGTCTTCATCACCGCCGTTACCGTGGGCTGTTGTTCCCATGGCCCAACCACCTGCCACAACTGTGGTGACTACACCATCTGTTTCTAATCACTCTAGCAGTGAGCCAGTGCCCCTCGCACGTGAGCCCGCACAGCTGGCTATTACTCGTACCGCTCCAGCTAGGACACGGAGGGCCCGCACTCAGCCTCAAAGTCGGGACCATGTTATGCGCCTTTGTCACATGACAAAAGGCACGGATGAACCCTTTCACGCGTTAAACGCTGTTGCTGATCCGACCTGCTATTCCCAGGCTGTGGGACATGCCCATTGGCGTGAGGCTATGGACCAGGAGTTTAATGCCCTTCTGCACAATAACACTTAGCGATTGGTCCCTCCACAACCTCACATGAATATCATGTGGTGCAAATGGGTGTTCTGCACTAAGCGCACAGCTACCGGGTCCATTGAGCGCTATAAAGCTCGTCTTGTGGCAAAGGGGTTCAACCAGGTAGCGGGTGAGGACTTTTTTGACACCTACAGTCCTGTGGTCAAACTGACCACAGTCCGCATGTTGTTTTCGTTGGCTGTGTCTAACAAGTGGACTCTACGCCAGCTAGATGTTCATAATGCCTTCCAAAATGGGCATTTAGAGGAGACTGTGTATATGAAATAGCCTCTGGGGTATGAAGATCCGACTATGCCAGGGCATGTGTGTCATCTCCAGAGGTCCTTATATGGTTTGAAACAGAGTCCTCGGGCCTGGTTCAAGTGGCTTCATGATTTCTTACTGTCTGCAGGCTTCACATCGTCCAAAACCGATGTTTCACTGTTTTATTATTCTACAGGGGAATCCCGGGTGTTTCTTCTGGTCTATGTAGATGATATAATAATGATGGGCAATGACTCCAAGCTAATAGACACTCTGTTGCATCGGCTTTCTACAGCCTTCAAAATTCGTGATCTCGGCACACCTGGTTTCTTTCTAGGCATCGAGATGGTATCAGCAGGAGATAGTGTGGTACTATCACAATGCCGATATATGACAGATTTAATAGGGCGGTTTGGAATGGTTGACTGCAAGCTGCTATCCACACCTGCGGCTGTGACCAAGTCCGTTATACCATCTGATGAACTGTTTGATAATCCAATGCAGTATCGACGCATTGTCGGAGCCTTACAGTACTTAACTATCACTATGCCTGATCTAGCCTATGTAGTCAACCGCCTATGTCAATTTATGCATACACCCACAACAGAACATTGGGGTTTAGTAAAACGGGTACTTCGCTACATTAAGGGGACATTGGACTATGGACTGCGACTTACTCCGTCCTCCTCGTCCCGCATTCATGCTTTCTCGGACTCTGACTGGGCTGGCTGTCCTATAGATTGGAAGAGTACAAGTGGGTTTGCTGTTTACCTGGGTTCTAATCTAATCTCATGGCTGTCGAAGAAGCAGCATATCGTGGCTCGATCTTCCATTGAAGCAGAGTACAAGGCTTTGGCTGATGTGTCCGCCGAAGTAACTTGGGTGGTTTCCTTGCTTCGGGAGCTCGGGTTATACTCTAGTGGTCCAGCAACGCTGTGGTGTGATAATCTTGGGGCAACCTATCTGTGTGCTAATCCTGTGTTCCATGCAAGAACTAAGCACATGGAAATTGACTATCATTTTGTTCGTGACAAGGTCGCTTCAGGAGAGTTCGTTGTTAATTACGTGTCTACTGCCGATCAGCTCGCCGATATCTTCACCAAGCCGCTATCTGCACCGAGGTTTGCTACTCTGCATGACAAGCTCAATGTTGTTACTCACCAACCTTGTGCTTGAGAGGGTGTGTTAGTATTATTATTATAGTTATATTATATGGTTGTAATATGTGGTGTTTAGAATAGATAGACTACTAGTCAGGATCTGTTAGAGAGTTGTTATTAGATAAACACTGTAATCTTATTGTTCAGTTAATGATCAACAATTATCTCTAATCAGAACATGAAAAAGTCATCATTCTTGAACACTCTGTCTAGGAAGATGGTTTTTAAGTAAACTTCGATTTCACCACTCGACCTGGGAGTACTTAAGACGTAGGGCGTTGATCGTGCAAGCTAGTTAGAGCCACACTTGATCTTAACCTGAAATGAGGTTGACTTTCATATGTTGTTAAACAATCAAAGCCTTGCAATAGAAATTGTTGAAGTACTGCAATAGTAATATTGATCTGCATCCTATGAATGCTTTATATGAGTTTTAATCTCCTCAAGTGAAGGAAAAAGTTGTGCAAGTGGCAACTCTGAAGTCTCATTGTTGAGAGATATTTCCTAATAAATATGAGCTCGAACATATTCTTTGTGTATGAGATTAATTTCTTATAAGAATATGGTGTGAAACTTGTGATTATGTTGTTCAACTTGATGTAGCATGTGGACAACATTATTTCTATGGCTTACTAACAATGAGCATTTGTAAATAATATATGTACATTATTTAAATTCTTGGTTAAGTCATCTTGAAAGACCTATAATTCCTGTTTAAAAGGCAATTAAGATGGGTTGAGATAACCAAGTTTGTTGAAATATATTCAACTATTGAGTATGTATCAGGCAAAGCGCGAAGCTACTATAATGCTCCACCAAGCAAATTGGCAAAACTCAGTCTATAAAGGAGCCAAGTTGGGCACCAAAGATCAATCTGGGTAAGATATCAAATACTTTTGAGAAAAATATTTGTAAGTGTTGCGTTGTGGGGGAAATTAACTCTTTATATATATTTTGTTCCTAAAAGTCTCTCTGTGGTACCAACAATAATGGTAGAAGAGAATGTTTCATGTTAAGCATGAAAATCTCAAGGGATTATTTACGAGTAAACGAAGTACTCATCAAAGTGTATGTAAGTTTGATTAAGAGAATCAACTTACTTGAGGGCTAATTATGAGGATTAGTCGCTGAATCATTGGAAGGACTTAAAGTCCAAGTGGTAATGAATTCGTGGTGGGTCCCACGTTTGTGGTCAAATGAAGTCATGAAAAGAGTTACAAAATAGTACACCAGTTGGTCATTCCTACAAGTGTGTACTTGTGAGGTTGAGATATAGCTCTTAATGAATTCATAACTCTTTGAGAAGGGTGGTTTTTTTTAGACAAACCTAATGAATTCACCGCATAATGACATGAGTACAAAAGTGCTCTTGGTGACTTATACTCAATTGGGGTGGTTTATTTTGAGGTAGACCTAAAGAGATCCCTGACTTGAGTGGAAAAGGGCTAACTGCCTCTTATGAAAGATAATGGGGTTATCCCAAAAAGCTGAGTGGCTAAGAAACATGGTGATAACCGTGCAGTTGTGGGGGTGTCCAACACCTTCACCACATTGTGATTCACAAATTGTCGTTTGCATTGCAAATAACAGTGCCTATGATAGAAAGAAAAGACTTATAACGGATTTATGTATTTAACTACTCTATAAGCCTTTAATGGTGGTCTATACTAAGATAGACTTGATAGAGTTAAAAGTCTATGTTGAGATAGACTTGACAAGACATAAAAATCTGTAATGCGGTAAGACTTGTCAAAGTTAAAAGTCTATGTTGTGATAGACTTTGACAGGGTAGAAGTCCATAATGAGACAGACATAACATTCTTTAATACTAAGGGTGTTCATAAGAAGTCAAAGAGTTTGACTTTCGTAGAACCTGCCTTTTGAGTTGGTGTGTGCAATAGAGTTCAAAATTTATCTAACCGGTGAGTTCAAGATTCATATCACTCTCGGGAAGAAAATTACTCAGTGTCACTATGTGTCAGTTCAAGTTCTCAAAACACTAACATTAAGGCCCACTCATTTTGTATTGCTCAGACATTATCATTTTTCTTTCCTCTTTAAATTTGTGGGGGATTGTTGGAAAATTAAAAGATGAAGCAGGCTGGAGAATATGTTTAATGTTGTGGCTGGCATTGTAGGGTGGACAGCGCATATTGCGCTCTTCATATGGACAGTGCATATGGCGCTTGTTTGTGGACGATGCACGTCCTTTCCATTTTTGTGGAAGGGATGGAGGGGCTGCTTACTATAAATAGCAGCTCCCAACATCGTTTTAGAACACACCTGAATTCGATTCATTTATTCTATTCTCCATCTCTCTCCCTTCATCTGAGCAATAGTGAGGTTCGCCTACTTGATTGCTAGTGCAAGCTATCCGTAGTAGGTCTGTGTAGCCTATCAAAAGCGTGCCAGGGTTCTAGTTGCACCGTTACCTGGCAAATAACGTTTTTAAGGTAGTGTTATTATAACACGGCACAGATTTCCTTTCAACTATACACCCATAGTGTTCGTGCTTCTTAAAAGGCTTCCAGGTTGCGCGTTGACATTACGATTATTTTCCAACAATAATTATGATTAAAATATTAAAACATCATTACCCATCAAATTATAATGTATATCAATTATTCAATTAAAATTTATATGTTTTTTCATATTTATATATTAAAAATATAGTATGTAATGTAATATAAGTATCTTATCTACTACACTAATAAGAGCCAAAAGAAGTTAGGTCTATAATGATTAAAAAATGAACATCAAATTATTAAATCAAATGAATGATTCGGATTGATCAGATTTTAATATTTTTTTAAGATTTCCTAATTTACCCTTAATTATATGATTTTTTGTTAATTCTCCCGTTAATATTTACTCCTCTGTTAATATCATTACAATTACTCGTTAATTCTAAAGACATAAGAGAATGGTTGGGAGTATTTGTAGGGTTTGACAGGTAATGGAAGTCGTATTATACAAGTCTCGGTATAATGCATTTGCATCCTAATCAACAATAAGATGAGATTATGTACTTCAACAGGTTGAAAAAGTATATATAGATGAACAGATACTACAATGTAATGGAGTCAGTAGCTTTCAAAAAACAATAAGATGAGATTATGTATTTCAATACGTACACCGTCATTTAGTATGTCATCTAATCATATAATAACTCTTCCGTATTAATTTAAAGAATAATATTTGATGCATGGCCACTTTATAAATACTATACACCAGTGGTGAAAAAAAAGACGCCACATCATTCAAAAAAAAATGTAATATTGACCGAGTCTTTGCAAAATATTTATTACTTTATAAATTATTAAGTATTATTTTATTAAAAAACTATTTATTTCTAATAATTAGCAAAATTTATAATAATAATAATAATAATAATAATAATAATAATAATAATAATTTCTGCCTGGGAATGGTAAGTTGATTTGTTTAACTCTTTCCTCAAAGACTATATAACATTTTGGTTTAGAAATGTCACATGATGATTATTATTGCCTTGTGGAACTACAGAGGAAATATCATCTAAATGGAATTGTCTGTGTCATTACAAAGTACATTTAAATGAATTCTGTCACTTGTAGTGGATGTTGTAAGTGAAAAATGATCATATTTGTGCTATGTGTACTGGAAACATGCAAGAACAGTTTAACTATGTGCAAGCTGGGTAGTGTCATGTTATTATGTTAAAACTGTATCCAGATAAGTGGTAATGCAGATCCTTTTCTAGACTTGTGCTTGTGCATTTTCAGGAGTATACAACATTGACTCATTTGTTTATTATTAAAATAAACTTTAAATTCAAGGAAATCAAACTAACTCCAATTTACTCAAGATATTGCCCATGCCTCATGAAGTATTGATTTGCAATATATCATGATTTGGTCGACAATAATTTATGTCATGTTCAATTGAATGCTATCTACTTTATGATACAATTATTCCCGGCCCTCTTAACACAGCTATTCTTGTTAGTTGTTCTCATGCATATATTATTCTTCATAAGTACACATAATTTATCTGATGTTATTCTCATCTACAACTGGTTCCTAAACAAAACCAAGTTAGAGAAGTATAGAACTGATAGGGAGACCTGGGTTTCTGAATGAAGTATACCTTGAAGGGCCATTACTTCATACGCACAATATTATCTCTAAACATGATCACTATCTTTAACATATTCTGACCATGATTTGGAGTACGTTCTTTAATTTGTTTCTCTACATGCCAAATTAAAATCTTATTCTAATAGTTAATAACTTATTATTTTATGTACCTTTATCAATGATAATATACTACAAAATACTATCAGCTTGAAATGTATAAGATTAGGTGGTGCACTATACTATCAGCTTGATCAGAAGTTATTTTCTTTATAGTTATGACCATTTATTGAATTTATCATTTTTTTTTAGCATCTCTTAATTTTTTAGCATCTCTCTTTATGGAGTCTGGACGTTCTGAAATTTTAGAATCTAACCGTGTGGAGAAGAATAAAAAATCTAGGGAATGGTATTCTTCTAATGAGAATCAATGAGCAAAGAACAACTTGCAATGATGAAATGCTTACTCAGTAATGGATTCTTATAAAAAACGAAAGATTCTAGATGTGTGAAACGAAAAGCGTCGAGTCAAAATTAACGAAGCCGAGTCTTTGCAAAATTATGTTATCACCAGTAACACAATTGAAGATCACACACTACCAATACAAAAAAAAAAAAAAAAAAAAAAAAAAAGATATGTAGTGAAGATGAAGACAATGTCAATGTTACCCAAAAGAGAATTGAGAATACTTAAAAATTTTAAATCAAAAGTAGTATTTACTTAGACTATCGTTTTTAGACTAAGTATATATAGACTTGTTGGTTATTGGTGAATAAATCGATACACTAAATATATATATATATATATATATATATATATATATATATATATATATATATATATATATATATATATTTATTTATTTATTTATTTATTTATTTATTCATTTATTTATCTGAAAATGGAATTTAATTTTTAGAAAATTAATTTCAATCAATTTTTTTTTTGCAAAAATTTTAGGGCTCCGCTCCCTAACTTAATATTCTCTTTGCAAAGGTTTTCCCTCATCCTCTATTGATCGGCCGCCACCTCCTCTCGTTTTGCGGAGGCGCTGGCCTCCTCTCGTTTTGCGGAGGCGCCGGCCTCCTCTCGTTTCTTCTCCTACTCTGACCGTCTCTCAATCGCTTGTCCTTCGGCCTCTCCTCCGCTGTCGGCACCTCTTCCCGCCTCTCTTCCACCGCCACCATCTCTTCCGGCCCCTCACCGACGTTTCTTCTTCCTTCACCACCGTCCCTCGCCATCTCCAACTGCAGATCCAAGCTTCTTTACCTTTGTTTTGTTAAAGTTATTTCCTCTCATTTCATCTGCGAGTTATTTCCTCTCGTGTCTTGAGAGAGTTTTCCTCTCGTTTATTTGGCGAGTTCTTTTTTCATAAGATGAAACAATTATTTATCTGATAGTGGAGTATGTTTGCTTCATCCCGAGCAACGAAGAAGATCTGAACCTTGATATGCAGTTCAGATTAATGGAGATAGACAGAAGAGCCGCAATAGAGTGAAACTTGGGTAGCAAGATCATTAACAATATCAAAGAAGCTTCAGGTTCTCCAAACAAATTCAGCTTCAATCTTGAAAAACACTCAGAGATTCAAGTTTCGTGTAGCATTGGAAATTTGTTTCAATGTGTGATTGTAAGAATGTTTTATCATTCCATCGATCTTATTATAAACTTTTCGTATGATTAATGAATTAGCTCTTTTATTTCAAAAAAAAAAAAATCAATCAATTTTTGGTACAAAACCAAAAATAACATACATATACGAAATATATATATTAAAAAATAGAGATTTATTTTATCAAAAATAATCCCACCACAACTAATATGAAACTAGTACAAGGGATTTAATTAATCCTTACGAGATTAATCCACCACTTGGTACGAAACCAAGAACAAATATATAAAACAAGAAAGGGTTTCTAACCTGAGGTTTTAACCCAACGAGAAGAAAAGGAAGCCCGACGCAAGTCGTGTGTACACACACTCTCCTTAAAACCGATTCGTCACATCTCGAGGGTGCTAGAAGCTTTGTGGCGTGAGTCTCCCAGGATAAAATGGACTACGACTTTCATGTTTGATCACTCAAACCCAAAACCCGGGCGAACAAGAACACAAGTTGAGAACTCCGTAAAATTTACAGAAGATGTTGGTAGAAATTTCCCTTCCTAACAATACAAGAGGTGAGAGTACGTGAAGGAGAAAAACAAGAAAGAAAGTTTTGATAGTTTTCAATCTAAAGTGCAACAAATTCAGCCAACCATCAAAGCTTTTTGTAGGAGAAGAGAATTAAAAGCATCATAATGACCCATTAATCAACCATAAATCTATTTTATTAATTAGATAATAACGTTTGAAACGGTCGTACTTATTAACAAAATCAACAATTACGAACTTAATATTAGATTAATTTGTACCAACAATAATGATCTGAGTGACCGAAAAGTTCGTACTAACCAAAAGGTTAACGAATTGAGACCAAAAACCACACCTGAATGATCTACAAGCACCGAAACGGTGCAGAGCATTAACTCGTGTACATCGAATCCACAGCACAAATTGATGCTAAAGCCAAAGCTTAACAATTCGTGCTTCAAAATTCATGTGCACCGAATTGAGGCACCAAAACCAAAGTTTCAAAGATTTGTACATGCCTCTTCATGCATTAACTCGTGCTTCCCAATTCTTTATAAATTAAGCTTTCAAATCTTAATCCACTTAAGCTTAAGTTACCAACTTTCGTACAGAGCTACAAATAATGTTATGAAAATGCTAATTTTAATTAGAATCTAAACTTAAGGTTAAGTTTTGACTTATCTCAAATAGGTTCATTTTGAGAATTAATTTTTCATTCACCTATTACTCATTTTGAGCGTACATTATATCAAATTCTTCGTCTCACTACGAAGAGTGCGAATCCACTTTGACCTGACCTAAATCAGAAGTGGATCCCACATATATTTGTACCACAAAATAGTCACTCAAAATGCCATTTTTAGCTAAAAATTTCCAATAAGACTAGCATTTTTACAAAGTTGCAAACAATTATTTTAGTGATAATTATAATCAATCTCGATTATATTATCTTGCATTCATAAACTTAGAATTACATATTTAAATAAACAAATTCAACATTCAATTACCTATGCATAACCATCTCAAATATAATCTTGCATTGATATATTTTAAAGTACTTGTTTAAAAATAAATTTTGGGCATTATATCATTCACGCAATGCGCATGAAAAACTAATAATAATAATAATAATAATAATAATAATAATAATAATAATAATAATAATAATAATAAAAAAAAAAGGATGTTAATAAGGAAGTTCGTCCCGCGGCGGGTAAAAAATTTGGCAGTTCTTGGTGGACCAAACTTCTCCGATCCTAACCTGCCCCAAAAGGGTGCAACCATCGTGAGCGGGTCCGCAAGCTACCTTCAAATATTATCCTTAATTATATGATTATCCATTAACTTTCCCGTTAAATATTATCTTCTCTGTTAATTCATCACTAACATTGCTTCAAAAGAAAAGCACACAAATAATTATAGAATTCTAATATTAAAATCTTAATAGAACTCTAACCCACAAATCCATATAGAATTATAACTCACCATCAGTCTAATTCTAATATTAAAGTCTAATATAAAATTATAACTACATCATTAGTATAATTCTAATATTAAAGGCTTAATAAAACTCTAACCCACAAATCCTTATAGAATTATAACTACACCACCATTAATTTATATATTAAGCCATTGCACACTGGTTAGAAGTAGTACAAACCTTATTATGCAACAAAACATCAACGGGGAATTCTGTGTTAAGACTTGGTCTGATCAAACACAACATCAACTGGGAATTCTGTAGGTATGTTTGTACATCTCTCCTATCATGTTTCTATAATATTATTTGTATAAACAAATTGCCACTGCAATATGACTGATTGCCTTCAACCTTCTGTCAAAATCCCCTCAAACTATATAGTATGTATTTAATATCTTATGCTCTCATCTTTATTTGCTCTCCCTTATGTCCCATGTTTGGTTTCAATCATACCCATACAATTATTTTATTGACCATTATAATCAATATAATCCTGACTATATTATCTTGCATTTGTAAACTTAGAATTACCAATTTAAATACGTAAATTCAACATTCAGTTATCTATGCATGAACAACTCCAATATAATCTTGCCTTGATATACATTAAAAGTACTTATTTGAAAATAAACATTGGGCATTATCACAATCGCGCAATGCGCGTGAAAAACTAGTTTCTTTATAAAAGTTCTTTTAAAAGAAATTTGAGCTAGTTGGTGGGCGAACCCGTGAGACTTGCCAACTCGCATGGGGAAAATTATGTTGTGGACCATGATTCACATTGTAATGTGGAACATGAATAAATATTCATTTTTAATATATTGAAAGTACATTATATGTGTATTGAAGGTTTATTATTTGGTAATATACCAAATTATGAACCTTCAGTACTCAAATAATGTATTTTTAAAAAATGAATCTTTAATGTATTAAAAATGTACATTTAGTATATTAAAAATGTACCTTATGTTAGTGATTTACATTATAAAGTGGACCATGGTTCATGGTATAATGATTGTGTGCATACGGTGAGTTAGGGCTAAAGAAATTTACCATACAAGCTTCGCGAACCGACTTGCCAAATTTCTAGCACATTGCAAGTGAGCCAGCCTTGACCCGCCGAATTTGTCATATGAAGTATGAGAAATTACATTTTTAGTCCCTCAATTCTTTACTACTTGTCATTTTAGTCTTTAACTTTTTGTCATTGCAATATAAGAAACCTAAATTTTGTAAAAATAACAAAATTAGTCCCTAAAACAATAAAACCATTAAACCACATTAGGGTTTTACTTATTACATGAATATTTTAGTAATTTATTATCTTTCTTCTTATAGTCTCTTCAATTTTGATACGGAATATTTCATATGCAAAATAGAGAATTGACAACCTTCTTTTCTAAATTTCTCCTCATTATATGCAATACATCGTCTTTGTTTTTCTTTATACGAACTTGTTAAAATCAAGTTATTTATTTTGCATATGAAATACTGAAATTAAAGAGCGTTGTAATTAAAGAAAAAACATAAAAATTACTGAATACTCATGTATTAAATAAAAAAAACCCTAACGGGATTTAATAGTTTTGTTGTTTAAATGATTAAATTACAATTCTTTTTGAAAAATTGCAAGAATTTATTGCAACCGTAAAAATTTAGAGAACGAATAAAATAAAAAAAATATCTGAGAACCGAAAATTACATTATTTTTTTTATAAAATATAACTCATGAACCAAATATATCATTTATTTTTTCCAATAAATATCAAAGCCTCAAAATTGCATTTTTGATGGGTGAAGGAGACATCATGAAACGACCCAACCTTTAGGAGAAGAAGATGAAACGACCCAACCCTTGAGAGTAGAACCAATATTACTCCTCCGTCTTTTCGTTATTTACATTTTCGCCCTAAGTCAAAGTTTCCTGTCCTAGTAGCGTCCGATACTCCGATGTACTCTTCAACGGCAGAGAGCGGCGGCGCGTCGCTCCCCTCCACTGGAACCGATGCCAAGAAGCGGCGCGTGTCGTATTTCTATGAGCCGACAATCGGAGACTACTACTACGGACAGGGACACCCCATGAAGCCCCACCGTATTCGTATGGCCCACAACCTAGTCGTCCATTATTCCCTCCACCGCCGCATGGAAATCAGTCGCCCCTTTCCGGCCGATGCGGTCGACATCCGCCGCTTTCACTCGCCGGACTACGTGGACTTTCTGGCTTCTGTCAGTCCCGAGACGCTCCACGACCACACTCACTCTCGCCATCTCAAGCGCTTCAACGTCGGCGAGGATTGCCCCGTCTTCGACGGGCTTTTTAAGTTTTGCCAAGCTTCGGCCGGTGGATCCATCGGCGCCGCCGTGAAGCTTAACCGACAGGACGCTGACATAGCTATCAATTGGGCGGGGGGTTTGCATCATGCGAAGAAGAGCGAGGCTTCGGGCTTCTGCTACGTTAACGACATCGTTTTGGGCATCCTTGAACTTCTGAAGTACCACAGGGTATGTTGTTTCCTGCTTTTCGCATAATCCTAGCATATATTCATCAACCGAATTTTGTAGCGAGTCCTTGCAGTTCTTATCTTCTGTTAGTTTAAATTTTGGTGTTCACTTGGGAGTTTAGTTCATTTTGACGGTAATGCTTCCATTGGTCTGGAAATCTGCTAGCACACCTTTGTTCACTTGATAAACTGGGGATTTTGAATGAGTTTGAATTTTGGCTCTAAATTTTGGTTATCATTACAGGGAATTTGCATTTTGGCATGAAGAGTTTATGTATGCACTTTGGCTGTATTTATGAAAGAGGTTAATAACTATAAATGGGGTTTTTAACAAGTCAACATTTGCCTTAATCTGAACCTAGTTTATTTCTTTTGTTGTTTCTATGAAATCTTTAGGAGCTTCTTTTAATGAGGGTTACCACCAATCACCCCAAGTGGGATATATTAAGCCATTATGGCATCAATTCCACTGCAGTTAAATAACTTTAAGTTAATAGCATTTGTACTACTAGAGTGAGTGCTTGTTTGGCCTGGGGGCCTAGGTAAACAGACTTTTCTAAAAAGTTTCAATTATGAAGCTTTTTTGGAAAAGATCTTTTGTACCCCTCATTTGGCTTTAAAAACCTTTGTCTTGTTAGTGTTTGGCCAAACTTATTCTGTTTGTAGTGGTGCAAGATTTACTGCCAAGACTTGCCAATTCTTTTTAGGAGGTTCATCATAGGCTCACCCTGTGGGAACTTCATTAAACCATTGATGCATCGTTTACATAGAATTGAAGACTTGAAGTATCTTTAAGCAGATAACATTATTAGAATAAGATTAAGGTATAATACAGTGAACTATGTCATCTGCACTTGCCATTTCTAGAGGAAAAATTGTGCAAATATTATGGTACATTGAATTTTCACAAGGATTGCTCCAATCACCAGCAATGATAGATGTCAAAGGATTAGATTAGTTTGGCATGCATAAATTGATATATATAATTAGTAGTTAGCTTCATATAAACTCTGTTTGAGGTTCTATCACAATCTTGAGAGTAGGAAGGTACTAACGTCTGTTTGTGCTTTTCTCCACCCACCATTCAGAAAAACATTTAGAAGAATTCTAGATGATGATTAGTTGTTCTTGTTGTCATGAAGAAAGTTGTGGTTAGCAGGCAGCAGTGCTGTTATCTGAGTATGACCTTTAAAACTGTCGCACACCATATGTGCTTAACAACCCAAGGCATTTGTTTTCTTCTCTTTTTTCCCCCTTGAGTTTTTAGTTGAGGTAGAATATATGATTTAATATTCAAAAGGTCTTAGATAGTTATATATTTGAGTCCCACACACTACCCATCAATGGATTTTATATTGACATATAAAATACATGCTTATAGTTTCATACTCATGTAACTGCATATATTTGCATTCTTGATTGCTTTCTTTTTGTGTGAGCTTTTAGCTTATCATGAACAATTTTGCCTCTGATTTGTGTAATGCTACTGCACAGCGTGTGCTATATGTGGATATTGATATTCATCATGGGGATGGCGTTGAGGAGGCATTTTTCACCACTGACAGGGTAATGACTGCGTCTTTCCATAAATTTGGGGACTTCTTTCCTGGTACCGGCCACGTCAAAGACATTGGTGTAGGTTTGGGGAAATACTATGCCCTCAATGTCCCATTGAATGATGGAATGGATGATGAAAGTTTTCGTAGTTTATTCCGTCCAATCATCCAAAAAGTCATGGAGGTTTATCAACCAGATGCTGTTGTTCTTCAGTGTGGAGCAGATTCTTTGGCTGGAGACAGGTTGGGGTGCTTCAACTTGTCCGTCAAAGGCCATGCTGATTGTCTCCGTTTTCTCAGATCTTTTAACGTTCCTTTAATGGTCTTGGGTGGTGGAGGGTATACAATTCGAAATGTTGCCCGGTGCTGGTGCTATGAGGTTTTGCCTCTCCCACCTTTGTGTGTTTTTTTGTGATCTCTCTTTGTATTTATTGGTTTAATACTGTACAGTTATGTGCTCTAAGGTTGACCTCTTTCTATGTTGCAGACAGCAGTAGCAGTGGGGGTTGAACCTGATAATAAATTGCCTTATAACGAGTACTATGAATATTTTGGTCCTGATTATACACTTCATGTTGAACCACATCCCATGGAGAATCAGAACTCACCACGGGATTTGGAGAAGATCAGGTTTGTATTCATGCACCAGACTTCTCATATTTTGGTTACATATGCATCAGGCTTCTCTTTATCTTTTTGGGGTGACGAGGGAAACCCGCAGCCACTACTAGAGGGTGTATTGGGTAAATCCCGCCTTGTGACCCTAACTGGAAATGGACCACAAGGAGGTAAACCAGCCTAGGTTGCCCATAGTTGACCGGCTCAAACCAAGAGGGTTGGGATTCAAACTCGTGACCTTGTGGTTACAAGTTTGTCTCCTTAGCTATTTTGGTTGGGGTTACCTACTTACCTCAGAGTAAGGGAGTCACTAAGTGATGGATGAGATAAAATATCACTTCTTCCCTCTATCTAGTTCTTCCTATTATGTGCTTGTTTGGCCTAGCTGGAGCCTCTCAAAAGGAGGCTCTTTGCCTCTCTCACCCCCCCCCCCCCCCCCCCCCCCCTCTTCTCTCTCTTTGGTATTTGGCACAACTTAATTGAAAAATACAAATAAGTTCCTTAATGTGTTGACTGCAATGACATGATATAGGATTTATGCTGCTGATGTTGGTTTGAGCATACTGGACAAATTCTACTATTCTAATGATCATGTTAATAGTAACTGGTTTGTCTAATTTACTGTTCCCTTGTTTTTCAGGGAAAGAAAAAAGAACAGTCAAATTTTCTGTTCTGTTCTGGTTTATATTGTGTATTTGTCTTGTAGTGATGACTTGTGAATGGTTAAGTTTGATTGTTTAAATGCATTTCCCACCCTTTTATGGTGTACCAAGTATCTGGATCATCACAAAACGGAATTTGTATTATATAAAATGGATATTGGAGGAAGTTACTTTGGTATGATGATCCCTCTTATGTAGTCTGAAACTGTTGGGTATGATTTCCTTTGTGAGGTTATTTTAACATCCATGAACAGAAAACCACCATTGTGTTGGACTTGATATTATACTTGTTTGACCTCAAATAGTGCTGTATGCAAATACTTTATTTTTTGTCAGTGTCAAGTTCATTTCTAAATACATTCCTTATAATTAATTTTTTATTTAAATGTTATTTAACGAGTATTTTGGCTGCAGGAATATGCTGCTCGAACAACTTTCTGAATTGCCACATGCACCAAGTGTTCCATTCCAGATGACTCCTTCCACTATTGAAGTTCCGGAAGAGGTTAGTAGCTGGATAGAATTCTTCTTTCTTTATGTATATTTGCCGACGTTATGTGATCTTGCTAAAGGACTTCTTCATACAGAGAGAGGAAGATATGGATCAGAGACGTAACCCCCGGATTTGGAATGGCGATGAATATTTTTCCGATGGTGAGGAAGATGAAAAGCCTCGTCTACGAAGAAGTTCTGATGCTAATATGACGCCCAAGAGAAACTCTAACATGAGGTAAGGCCTAAGGCCTAGAGTTTTAAAATGTTATTGGTATTTTATGTGATTGAAAAAAGTTTGTCATCTGTTACTTGTACACTTCCTTGGAAGCAAAAAATTGTTCTTTTATTTGGAAAACAGAAAATGCTATATGCCTTTGATGCAAACTAATGCTTCTATGAGGTTTAGGTTGTGATATGGGAAGGATTTTATAGTAGTTATAAGCTGTTAGTCATAAGGCGCCCCTAGGCCAAGGGGATTTTACCATTAGGCGGGCATTAGTCGGCCAACTACGCGGCCTAAGCGCCCAAGTCGGCCAACTCGGCTCCCAACTCAACCCACTTGGGTCTGCAATGTGTTTTATTATTATTACTTGCCCACTTAGGTGCTCTCCCGACTAGCGCCAACATTGGTTAGTCGCTTTCTCATTTTCTGAACTCCAATACAGTTTGGTGTTTGGACTTTGTTTCCATAATGCACATTGTCCTACCAGCTAAACTGTCTAGCACTAGTTTAAAAACTGAAATGCTGTGATTTTGTGTAATGCAGGGAGTACTTTGATGGAATGGATGATAAAGACATGATCGATGCAGATAACTAGTGCAGTGCTCCGTCCATTAAGAAAACCTTCCCCCGGCAAAGTTTCTTACCAAGTAGCGCAAGCTGACAATTTGTGGTGGCTGAAAACTTTTCCCAGCTCACAATCAATTTTATTCGATCGGTACTTATCCTAGAAGTTGAAGAAACTATAGATAGTAAATAGGAAGACTTAGAGATATCTAGTTTAATTTGAACATGTTTCTTGCAATGCTTTATGTGAGATATGATCACTGTAATGTAAACATTTTTCTCATGCACCTTTGGAGTAATTAAATTGGCCATAGTTGTCAGTTATAAGCATGATGTGTTCTGTTCTGTTCAATAGAGGTTTTGTTAACTAAGCTAGTGACTGGCACATGATTCTGGAAATCTTGGTAGCTTGAACACTAAAATAGCTAGTTGATTGTTTGTATATATATATTCTAATATAACATTTAAATTAAAAAAATATGAAAATAAAATATAAAGAAAAACCATACCAGGGGTATACAGGAAAGAAAAAAGGTCAAATTTTAAATAATAAATATATGAAAAAAATTTAAAAACTACTAGTTTATTTTTAAAACGCATAAGTAATGTTTTAAAATAAATTATTATTTTTCAAAATTTATAATTTATTAATAACTTAAAATAAGATAATCTGCTAACCAGAGCCTAAAGGGAAGGATGACAAAAGGGGAAGAGTCTGTGGGAGTGGGTTTAAGTGTAACAATGTTGTTTGGTAAGTCTCAAAACAAATGAGCTAAAGTCTCCAGCATGCTTGAAACTGTTACAGAACAAATGAGCTGCGTTTTCCATATCGTATGGATTAGCAATTGCAAAGCAATCTAGACTGGATTTGGGAGGATAGCATTTTCCAGGGATATCGTATGGAGGAGCTACCAGTTGTTGCATCAAATGTTTATCGCCTTCCGATCACTTCTCACTCAACTCTCAAGATCAAACCAAACCATTTCAACAACCAAACTGCTCCACGCTATAATTCTCAAGACCCATCTCTCCCATCACCCTTTTTACGCTACAAGAATCATCAGATTCTACGCTCTCAATGAAGACATTGTCTCTGCCCGCCGCCTGTTCGACGAAACACCCCAGAGAAGCATTTTCCTTTGGAACTCCATAATTCGGGCTTACGCAAGAGCCCACAGATTTTCCAATGCATTCCAGTTGTTCAAAGACATGCTGGACTCTGGAACCAGGCCGGATAACTTCACGTTCGCCTGCATTTTACGTGCGTGCTCCGACAAGTTTGATTTCAGTGGGTTGAGAGTGGTTCATGGAGGAGTGGTCGTGTCCGGGTTGGAATTGGATTCCATTTGCAGTAGTCAACTTGTGAGTGCATATTCGAAGTTGGGTCCTTTGGAAGAGGCTATCAAGGTGTTTGATGGGATAGCTGAGCCAGATTTAGTGCAATGGAATTCAATGATTTCAGGGCATGGGTGTCTTGGGGATTGGAAAAAGGCACTTCTTCTGTTTATTAAGATGCAGAGAATGGGGGAAAAGCCTGATTCATTTACTTATGTTGGCCTGATAATGTGCTTGGATTGTCCTAGTTTGCTAAGAATAGGGAAAAATGTTCACAGCCTGTGTTTAAAATTTGGTTTCGACTCGAATGCTCATGTAGGCAGTCTTCTGGTGAGTATGTACTCAAGATGCAAGTGTATGGGTTCAGCTTGTAGGATTTTTGATAGTTTACTAGAGCCTGATATGGTTACTTGGTCTGCTATGATTTGTGGCCTATCTCAGTCTGGGGATATTATGAAAGCCTTGGATTTCTTCAGGGAAATGAACATGAAAGGTGGAAAGGTTGATCCTTTATTGATAGCTAGTGTGCTCTCTGCTGCAGCTCAGTTGGCAATTGTCCAGCCCGGTAGGGAGACTCACGGTTTTGCTGTTCGATGTGGCTATCACCTGGAGGTTTCGGTATCTTCTGCTCTAATTGACATGTATTCTAAATGTGGGTTCTTGAATTTGGGTATCCAAGTGTTCAAAGCCATGCCTAGTAAGAACATCATTTCATACAATTCAATGATCTCAAACCTCGGTTTACATGGGAATGCAAATGAGGCCTTTCAGATCTTTGAGGAGGTATTGGAGAAAGAGTACTACAACCCAGATGAAGCTACTTTCTCTGCTCTTCTTTGTGCTTGCTGCCATACCGGTCTTGTTTGCGATGGAAGAAGATATTTCAGGATAATGAACGACGAATTTGGCATTCAACCCAAAACCGAGCATTATGTTTACATGGTAAAGCTTCTTGGGATGGCTGGAGAGTTGGAAGAAGCTTATGAACTTATCCAGTCTATTCAAGGACCAGTAGATTTTGGCATTTGGGGGGCACTTTTATCATGCTGCGACATCCATGGAAATTACAGATTGGGAGGGATTGTGGCTAAACATCTGTTTGACAATAAGGTAGAGAAAAGTAGTTATGGGGTTATGGTGTCCAATATGTATGCTGGTGACGGAAGGTGGGAGTGTGTAAAGAAGTTGAGGGTTGATATGGAAGCCATAAAGGGAAAGATGCCTGGAAAAAGTTGGATTAGTAATATCAAAATGTAATGGATTACATGCATAAATTAGCTAGCTAGCTGCACTCTTGCATCAAAATGTATAGGGAGATGGAAGCCATTGCTCTCAAAGGTAGAGTAGGAACAAGTAATTTGTTGCTATTCAGATTGTTATTCGTACCCTTCTTTTTAAGTTCATTATTTACTTTCCTTCAACCTTTTTTTCTTTTATTGTTTATTTTATTTTTGTGATATATTCAGATTATACAACAGAAATATTGTAGAGATTTTGGGGTACTAGTTCATGGGAAAATATGTTAAACTACGAGGTGTTCCTGTTTTCCTTATTAAAGTTTATGATGTAGGAGTAAAAAGTGTCTGCTACCTTGCAATGCTGCAGAACACGCTAGGCGCTAGTCAGGCACGGGGTGTCTAGACGCTGTCTAATTAAAAATAAAAAAAATAAAAAATTCATTCAAAACGACATTGTTTTAAGCGAAAAAACAATTAAAAAGTTCAAAGCCAAGTTGGCCGACTTGACCGCCTAGCAATCACCTACACCCTTTTTTGCCTTGGTCGTCCGATTTTTACAACAGTGTTACCTTGTATGTGGCTTGTAGATGAATTCATGCCAGTTTTTTTATGTGCACTGCAGTGTATTAAATTACTCCGTATATGCCAATATACAAGTGCCAGTTACATACATGTTTTGTATATAGCAACTCAATTTAGGGATTTACCCTCTTACAACCTCAAAAAGGAAAAGCTTTGGTGTCTTGCAGATGCAAAAATTTGGCATGAGATTTTCAAGTTCATCTGAATCACAAACATTTAGTAGAGGTGCATACTTACAGCTGGTATATTTTTGGTTTTATTTTCTTAATGTACTAAGAAGAAGCTGATCTGATTTCATGGATTGTGGTTATACTTACACTAAATTGCGTTTACACATATTTAATACGCGTTCGCATACACTTAATCTAATCTAGACCATTAAAAAAAATTAGATGGATGCACATGATGTGTTCTCACGTTCTCACCTAAGCACATGTTCTCATATGATCCTATATATATATATATATATATATATATATATATGTCTTTGTTATATTATCTTTACATCTTTTTTATATTACCACCCAATTTCTTCCTTCTCTAGGTGCCTAAGAATCTAATATTGGTATGTTCTCCAAAGAAGGCTCTACCTTTCATGGTGAGATAATTGTTTAGGGGGAAAATGACACTTTTTTCTCCTGAGTTATATACTTATAGCACTTTTTTTCCCTGAATTATTTATGTAAACACATTAGCTCCTCAATTATTTTAAAAATGGCAGTTTTCCCCCCTAATATATTTTATTGACATTTTTACCCTTAAAGTAAACATTTTATTTATTTTTTCTTTTCAATAAATTATTGCCTATACATAGGGATGACCACGGTTCGATTCGAATTGAACCAGACACTATAGCAATCGAATTAAAAGTTTCCGGTTATGATTTAGATCCAGAACCCAATATTTTAATTTCAATTCATTAAAATTATGAATCGAAAAAACTGGATCCTGAACCGTGAATCTGCGGTTCTAGATCCGGTTAGCGATTTTAAACCGTCTTTATTTTTAAAATTTTAATTTTTTATTTTAAAATAGTCTAAATTCAACAATAAATGTATTTTATTTTTTTCAGTTTGGACCATGAACCGGCCGTCCCGGTTCACGATTTTAATAAAATCTAAATATCGGGTTTCGATTCTAAATTGTAATTAGAATATTTCGATTTGATTTCTATAGTGTCTGTTTGGTTTGAACCAACTTGTGGTCATAATTTATTAGAGAAAAAAATAAATGAAATATTTATTTTAAGGGTAAATATGTCCATTTAACATTTCAGGGGGAAAAACAACCACTTGAATAATTCAAAGAGGAAAAGTGCTATATGTATATAACTTAGGGGGAAAAAGTGCCATTTTCCCTTTGATTAATGAATGGTAGATGATGTCATTTTCCTAAATTAATAAAGATAAAAAAGGAAAAAATTTAAAAAAGAGTTAATTCCAGCAATGGTCCCTCGAGTATGTTGATTTTCCACATTTAGTCCCCGTCTTTTAATTTGGACAATAATTTAACCATCCAAGTATTAACTTTTTTCCAATTGAGGTCCTTCCGTCAATTGTTGTTAAGTGAGCGTCAATTTCAAGGGGCAAATGGGTACTTTTATAGTCGAGGGACTATTTTGAGTATTTACTCTTTATTTTAGGTACAGAATTCATACTCTTAAAATACATAATTTTATAACATAAGACATATACATGCACCATGATCCACATCGCATTGTGAACCCTAGTCCATGATATAAGAATTGGTATAAAAGTGAGTACAAATCCCGTATCATTGATTTAGTTGATAAGAAATTTCATCTATTGCGAGCAGGATGGAGTGGGTACCATAAATTAAATGAATGTTAAATCGTAAAACTAAGTTGTCTCAATTTATCTCGAGGCTGATCCATTTATGAGATTGAGGATATAAAACTAAAAATCTGAATTATTAAAATATTTAAAAAAGAAAGAAAGAGTGGGACAAAAGCTGTTTAGTCTTACGAGGAAAAAATGATTTGTATGAACAATTCAAGTAGTTGTAGATAAAATTTGTCACAGTAGATCAACAATCGTATCTAAATAAGGGGATAGCTTTTACTTGAGAGCGCCATTTCACATTTTTTGTGACAAGAAAAAGAGTTCTACTACATAGACTTTTCAAATTCTACCCCTTATTTATACTTTTTGAAATGGTAAACAATAATTGATTATTTTTATCATATGAGTCCACTGAAAAGTGTCTACATCAAAAGCATGTGAGAAGGAATACAAGTTAGAAATTTAAAAAGAGTTCTACTACATGTACTCCCAAATCTTACTTCATCAAATTTACTCCCTTATGTGACGGGCTCTAATAGGTTATTTTTTTCATGTGAATCCCTGTAAAAGTGTCTACATCAATATTTTAAGTGTGGGAGTACAAGTATGGAATATGGAATGGGAGTACATGTAGTATTTTTCAATGAAAAATATTAAAAGAAGTGTCATAGTGTAATGCAAAGTGCAAAGCTCATTTCTCCCTCCGTGAAACAAGTGTCTCTGAACTCCCACGTGTCTTCTTCCCCATTTCTTTATATTCATCCCTCCCTTCCCTCATGCATCTATTCTCATTTCTCAATTCTCACCACCCACCTCGAATACCTCCTCCTTCACCGCCACCCATGGCCGAGAACACCTACCGCAATACCCAAAGCCATCACGCCCACGCCACCGATCATGGCATCAGCTACAAAGACGACTTAACCAGGCCTCATCAAAACGCCGGTGGTCCGACCACCCAGCAAATCCTAGCTTTCGTCACCCTCCTACCCATCGGCGCCGTCCTCCTCGGCCTCTCGGGCCTCACCTTCGTCGGCACTCTCATCGGCCTCGCCATCGCCACCCCACTCTTCCTCCTCTTCAGCCCTGTCATAGTCCCGGCGGCGCTGACCATTGCGCTGGCGGTGGCCGGATTCCTGGCCTCCGGAGCCTTCGGGATCACGGCGCTGTCGTCGCTGTACTGGCTGGCCAACTATGTGCGGCGGAACAAAGGAGCAGCTCGGGAGCAGATTGAGCACGCGAAATGGCGGCTGCATGAGCACCCGGCGGGGCAGAAGATTAGGGAATTGGGTCAGAAGATCCAAGAGAGCGCTAGATCTTGAGCTTAGCTTAGGTTCTTCAGTTCCATCAGAAATTTCTGCTTTGTTTTCAATTCTGTATTATCTGGTTTTTCAGTGTTTGTGAGTACGTTGTGGTATGTATATTTACCATGTTTAAATGTTTGTTTGTTGCGCTAATAAAATGGACTGTTTAAATTGTGTATGTTACTAGAATTTTTTTAATTTGGATGACAAATTAAATAATCTGTGGTCTTCGATTCTTACATGAATTGCGAGTTTAGATTCAATTTTTCTATTTCGGATCCTGCTAAAAATGTAGGGATGTAAATCTCAAAAAGATTTTTTGGATGGGGAAAAACCCCTGATGAATTGTTCCCTTAGCTTGCTACACCAAATTTAATCCCTCCCTCAATTGTACACTCAATTGCGTATAATTTTTTCTTGGGAGAAGAATTGTGTATAATTTTAATTTTGGTTGGGCAACCCCAACCTAAACATGTTGTTGACTTGGTATTTTTTCAATTTTTCAAAGTTTATTTTTTCGTGGTCCTTGGTCTGATTTATCTTCTTGGTAATTTTTTAAGTTTATTTTTTTTTATGGTCCTTTGTCAGTTAGGTTGATTTAGCTTTTTGTAATCCTTAGGATTACAAGGCAATTTAATACACATTGTGGCTGCTCACTTGTATCTTTCGTCTGTTAGATCATCTTTTATAAGTTAGATTGATTTATCTTCTTGTAGTTTTTTTTTTTTTTTTTTTTTTTTTTAGGCAACTCACTCGTAACATTATATATAATTGAAATACTAAATGTGCAAAATCAAAATACTTAAATGTAACATTATATAATTGAAATACTAAATGTGCAAAATTGTAGTTGCTCACTTATCTCTTTTGTCGATTGAGTTAGTTTATGTTCTCCTGGTCTTTTGTTAGTTAGGGTCACAAGTGTCTTATAACATTATATAATTAAAATATTGTCTTATAACATTATATAATTGAATATTGAATAATTAAAATATTGTCTTATAACATTATATAATTGAATATTGAATGTGTCTTTTCTTATTTAGGGTCACAAGTGTCTTATAATATTATATAATTGAAATATTAAATGTGCAAAATTGTGGCTGGTCACTTGTATCCTTTGTCAATTAAGTTGTTTAATTTTGTCACTTAGGATCACAAAGTAATTCAGTGCACATTGATGCTGCTCACTTGTAATATTATATAACTGAACTACTAAATGTGTAAAATTGTCTTGTAAGTTGTAACTTAAATAATTATAATACTAAATCGTAGATAATTGAGAGATTGAATTTGTTTAAATCGATAGAAAAGACCAAATTTTTCTAATTGTCCCTTTAGGAAATTTGATGAGCAAATTTAATCCCTCGATATAATTATTTATAATCTTGTATTTTTAATTCTTAACATTATATAATTGAGAGATTTTTTTTTTTTTTAAAAAACTGTGCATTTATTTCATCTAAATGAAGCGTCTACAAGTATACGCCATAGCCCCAAAAGTGGACTATAGCTCAAAGAAAGTCTAGGCCTTTTCGGCCAACTCAACAAAACAAACTATATATATATAATGGGGCGGCCCAAAAGTGACCACCCTACATAAAAGAAGAAAAGAGCTCCCAGCTCATCAACTAATGCAATCAAAACTCAAGGCCCAAAGGCTAACTCATCGAAGGGATCACCGGGTAGATTCTTGCCTTAATGACTCAAGCCTCTCCAAGCCTTCCCTTTCTTGATCTAAAATAGGCTCCCCGTCCCACACAAGTGATGGGAACGATGCCTAAGCTCTAGGATCCAATCTATAACCCGCTAACCTTAAGTCAAAGACCCATTCCCACCGACACGGTGTACCGTGTTTTAGTCCGGGGGAACTTTGCGGGTCCCGGCTTAAGCGATAGCTCTCACCTCGTCCACCCTCATGCCCAAGTCCACCCCCCTCAGCATAGCGTACTATGTTTTACCCGGGAGGGCTTTTGAGGTCCCGACATGAGCAATGGATCCCTCCCCACCACCCTTAGGCCCAAGGTCAACTCCCACGGCACGGCGTACCGTGTTTTAAGTCCGGGGAGCCTTTATGAATGTGTAATATTTAAATAATTACAAGATAGAATTTGTTTACAGAGATTTTTTTTTTTTTTTTTTGACAACTGAGAAATTGAATTATTTAAATAGACCAACAAGACCAAATATCATTTTTTTTTTTAAACTACCAAATATCATTCTTGATAACTAAAGATACCGAATGTGTTTAAATTGGCATGCAAGACTAAATTTTCAAAGAAAAACAATTCAAGTGTAGAAAGTGATATTGTAATAGGACTGATCAATGCTAAAATACACTCTGGATAAACATATGCATATGTTTTTATATGAAGAAATGTTACATTCTAAAACATATCCAAGATTGGCATCAAGATCACTATTTAATTTAGTGACTCATCAAGATCACTATTTAAACTTGTACTGACCACCTTCAAAATAAAATAAAAAACTTGTACTAACCAACAAGAAGCTGATGAACATTTGAGAAGTTTTCATACTATGTACATCACCACCATATTTACACACATCATCCCTTGTAAAAGCAAGCAGAAATTAAGGGTCGAATATGGTTCTGGAGTCCAGCAATATGTACAGATATATAGCACTAAACATATTTGAGTTTCTGTGACATTTTTTTTTTTTTTTTTGTATACTCCGGGTTTTCACCGTCGGACACCGTGACTAATCCCCTCGCCCTGAATTGTAAGCACCTCTAATAGGTGGGACAACTAGCCTGGAGATTTAAAGCTGCTCCATACGCAAAGCCAATGATCGAACACTTGACGTTTGGTTAAGGATGGATAAGTCCATTCCACTCAACCACACCCCCATGTACATATTTCAATTGTTCATCAATTTATCAAGGACCTCATTGAGGTCCACCGACTGCCCGTTGTCTGCAAGCTTTTTCACTGTTGCCTTTACTAAATCTCTCCTGAATCCCATGCGTGTAACCTTTTCAACAACATCCTCATCATTAGGGGCTGTGTTTCCAGTTCCTCCAGTGCTTGGTTCAGTACTGGCCACAAAGGAAGCAGTTGGAAGAGCATGTGGTAACAAAATCTTGTGAGCATGTGAGTACTGAGTATTTTGGTTTTCCCTATCCAGGGCCCAAGGAGAAGAGAATTCAGAGGTTTTCATGGTAGAGAATGGACTTGTGTCATTATAATTACCAAACCCATATGGCTTATTAGTACTGTCAGAAAATTCTGAGTACTGACTTCCTGAAGGATGATGGGTGGGTTTTACCTGATTGGTAAAGTCTGAATAGGGATGTTGAGCAAACTGGCCACCGGGATACTTGAAGGGAGATTCTGTGATTGTTGGGTTATAGGAATGAGGTGTATAAGTCCTCTCTTCCGGGTGATTCTTCGGTGGAAAATGGGTTTGAACATTACCAGTTTGAACATTACCAGTATCAGGAATACGATAATGCAGTAGAGATGGGTGAGTTGAATGCAGTGGTTGAGGAAGTTCTGGTGCTGTTTGATAGTTTGGATGAGGTAATGCAGGTGGAGGGACTGGGGGCTTTATCTGCTGATGATATGCACCTAACGTTTGACTAAGAGGCGGATTGTAAGATGGAGGATATTGTGGGTTGTAAGAGAGCCAATCCGGAGATCCTTGAGAAGGCGTTTGAGGTGCGGCAACTGGGCATTGATTTTGATAGGATACATTTGACAAATCATGAAGCAAATGAGTATCAGTACTCAAAGGTGTTGGTTGAGACTGTTTAGGGGCTATGGGTGTTGTTTGTAGAGATGGCGGCTCTGGAACTTTTATGTTTTGGCCTTCTGTTTGTGGGATGCTTGGCGCTTGAACCTTTGCTTGTTGAGATTGAATTTCAGCAATTTGCTGTGTATCCTTAAGAAGCTGGACACCATTCTGAACCTGCACAAGCAATTGATTTCACTTCTGCAGTACAATATCAATAAAGCCATATAAAGATAGATGGTGGATCCCTTTTTCTTTGTTGAGCATATAATATATAATTATAAATGTGCAATCCAACTATCATCTTAGGCTTTTAATTGAGATGATACACATGCTTAAATTTGGTATCAGAGCCAACCCCATGCCAAAGGTCATGGGTTAAAAGTCACCGGCTCGCCACACGTGAGGGAGCGTGCATATCAACTTAGGCTTTTATTTGAGATTGAGCACATACTTCAATTCCCTTCTCTCCCCTCTTTTGTTGGGTGTTTACTATTCACAGCTTGATTTTGATAACGCACCAAACAAATGGATTGTTTACTCAAGAAGAAAGGAAAGAAATCAAGAAATAAAAGGAAAGGGGAATCAGTCATCCAATCAAGTAGCAGATTTCCAGAACACAAACAAGGCATGAGCCAAGGGATTGTAGCAGATTTCAGGGATTGCAGCAGATTATCAGGAGAGAATTTTAGGGTGTTTACTTTTATAACATATATATGAGATTATAAATAAAGGACTTCCCCTTAGTAATAGGCAGGCAGTAGTAATCATAAAATAAGAGCTTCTTACAGCTGGGCAAGACTATTTCTTGCTGGAGGATATTTTATCCTTGTTTCCTGGTTTCTTTTAATTCAATTCTCTGGTTTGTTTCTTCCTCATAGCTCTTATCTCTAACAAATTGGTCCGACCTGCCGTGCAATGACCAACACACGAATGGATGCTCGTGTTGACTCATTAGAGAAGAGCCAGGAGGAAATGCATACAGAGATGGAGGTAATGCATTCTGAAATAAAAGATCGTATGGATGGGATAGAAGGTACGCTTGCCAAGATGTCCGAGCTACTCTTTTCACTACATGGGAAAAGGTCAGTAGAATCTAGTGTTTCTCCTGTTGTTGCTGCGGGCGGAAATTCCTCTTCAGATAATATCGATTCCGCACCGGTATCATTGCACCAGGTTCCTTCGGTCATTCCTTCGCTGCAGCCTGGCCGGTTGGAGATTCCAACATTTGATGGCACGGATCCGGTGGGATGGCTAGCACGGGCAGATCAGTACTTTGCCATTCAATGCACCCGTGAGGATTTGAAAGTGCCAACAGCTTTCATCAGTATGGAAGGACCAGCACTTCATTGGCTCCGTTGGCTTCAACAGCAACATCCATCTCTCACGTGGAGTCAGTTTACAACAGAGCTTTTGGAAGAATTCGGTGGTGAACTTTCCGGGCCTCCGATTGAACAATTAGCCGCGCTTCGCCAAATTGGTACTGTAGACGACTTTGCTAATATATTTAGAGCCCGTGTTGCCCAAATTCCAGGTTTAGCGCCTCAAATTCAGCTAGGGTTGTTCCTCAATGGACTGAAGCCGGCAATCCGTGTGCGCCTCCGACCAAACGATGTGACAGATTTACGTACAGCAATAAGGGTTGCACGTGCTGTGGAACGTGAATTGGAGTTCCTCTCTTCTGGTCGTATTCCGGGACGAGTGGTTGATGAAGATGACAATTCTTATAAGAAGAAGACTTCTGCTGGGATTGGATGGTCTTCTGGGCCTACTAAACATTCTTCAGCCCATTCTTATGTATCTCCTCATCCTACGCCCAAGCCATTATCAAACAACCCTCACCAATCAGAAAAAAATCACACCACTTCATATAATTCCCAAACACGCTCTTTTGTTCCTCCTATTCGAAATTCCAGTATGAATACACCACAGAAGCAGGCTCGCCAATTCTCCCACCGCGAGTATATGGATATGAGAAACAAAGGTCTCTGCTTTCGTTGTCAGCAACCCTACAGTCCGATGCATGTATGTCCGAATAAGTCTCTATGAACTCTCATTGCAGCAGAAGATGAGGGGGATGATGCAGGTGAAGAACCATCCGAATTGGAACGCATCGACTCAGAGCACTTGCAACCAGATACAGTGCAATATTCATTTTTGGACCTTCCATTGATAGCCCTTGGAGGAATCGACGGCCCAAAAACCATGAAGTTTAGAGGCCAAGTTGCAAGTACAGAGGTCATCATTATGGTGGACAGCGGTGCTAGCCACAACTTCATCTCTCATAAATTATCTACCAAGTTGCAGTATCCATTGGAACCCACACAACAATTTGGAGTCAAGTTAGGGGATGGTCGTCGGGTTGAATCCAAAGGCAAATATTCACAGTTACCAGTTAATTTGGGTCCTGTCACAATGACATTGGATTGCTTTGTCTTCCCATTAGGAGGTGTTGATATGATCCTTGGAGTCGCATGGCTAGAAACTCTGGGCAATATCAAAGCAAATTGGGCAAGAATGACTATGACTTTCAAAGTTGGGGATCGCCTTATACAGCTTAGTGGGGACCCGTCTTTATCTCGACTCCCTGTCTCTGTCAATGCATTGGAGAACCCAAGCGATGTTGATTTCAGTTGTATATTGTGGGAGATTACTACTCTGCCTTCATCGAACAATGAGGATATAGAGATTTCTAATTCCCAACACTCTCAACTTCGTAATTTATTGCAGCAGCACTGCCAAGTTTTCGGTGATCCGCAGGGTTTACCTCCTTCTCGGGCTAATGATCATCAGATTGTTTTGAAGACAGAACAACTCCAGTAAGTGTTAAGCCTTACCGCTATGGTCATCATCAGAAAGACGAAATAGAACGAATGGTTGGTGAAATGCTTGCAGCAGGAATTATTCAACCTAGTTCCAGTCCATTTTCTAGCCCGGTGTTATTGGTGAAAAAGAAAGACGGTAGTTGGCGATTTTGCGTCGACTACCGAGAGCTCAATAAGGTAACGGTAGCAAACAAATACCCAATTCCAGTCATACAGGAAATGCTAGATGAACTTCATGGTGCTCGATACTTCTCCAAAATTGATCTCCGTTCCGGGTACCATCAGATTAAGGTTGCTACACAAGATGTGGCTAAAACTGCTTTCCGAACGCACTCCGGGCACTATGAATTTTTGGTAATGCCATTTGGATTGACAAATGCACCAGCCACCTTTCAAGCAATTATGAATGACATCTTCCGTCCCCTCCTTCGACAATTTGTGTTGGTATTTTTCGACGATATACTAATATATAGCACTACTTGGAAGGATCACCTGAATCATCTGTCAAGGGTGCTGGGAATACTATCTGCCCACCGGTTTAAAGCAAATGAAAAGAAATGCCAATTTGGTCGGACGACAGTGGAATACTTGGGGCACATTGTTTCACAATATGGGGTGGCTATGGATCCAGCAAAAATATCCTGCGTGCTGCGTTGGCCTCATCCTAAATCCACAAAGGCTGTTCGGGGATTCTTGGGTCTCACAGGCTACTACCGTCGCTTCATACAAAACTATGGGAATATAGCTCAGCCGTTAACTGCACTTCTCAAGAAGGATATGGCAGACAAATTTCATTGGCCCAATAAGGCGCAAATTGCCTTTGATGCGTTGAAGGCTGCTATGACTTCTGCACCAGTCCTAGCAACACCAGATTTTTCACAAACCTTCATTATTGAGTGCGATGCTTCAGGGACAGGTGTGGGTGCTGTTCTTATGCAAGAAGCACGTCCGATAGCATACTTTAGCAAGGTCCTCTCGGGTCGAACCTTGGCAAAATCAGCTTATGAGAAGGAACTGATGGCACTAGTCTTAGCCATTCAACATTGGAGACCATATCTTGGCGGAAGAAAGTTTGTGGTTCGCACTGATCATAGTAGTTTACGCCACCTCATGCAACAACGAGTTACCACCCCATCACAACAAAATTGGGTAGCCAAGCTAATGGGTTATGACTTTGAGATCGCTTACAAGCCTGGCAAAACAAACAAGGCGGCTGATGCTTTATCCCGACAACATGAAGAGTTAGAGTTATTGGCAGTATCCTTACCTTTTTGGTTAGATTGGGATGTCCTTGAGGCTGAAATTTCACGGGATACTAATTTAAAACTCATTAGGGATCGATTGGAGCAAGACCCCACTAGTCAGCCACCATTTCAGCTTGTTAATGGGCGGTTGTTTTACAAAGGACGCATTGTCATACCAGCTACCTCGCCATGGATACCAAAACTATTGGAGGAATTCCATTCTATACCTACAGGAGGTCACTCGGGGGCTTATCGCACTTACCGTAGACTGGCTGCAAGTGTATACTGGCAAGGAATGATGAGACATGTCCAGCAGTTTGTCGCAGAATGCCTCAGTTGCCAGAAAAATAAGTATGACACCTTGGCCCCTGCTGGCTTACTCCATCCGTTACCTATACCATCAGCAACTTGGGAAGATATTGCTATGGATTTCATCACCGGACTACCTCGATCAAATGGGCTGGATTGCATATGGGTGATAATAGATCGCTTCACTAAATATGCCCATTTTGTGGGGCTACGACACCCGTTCACCGCCAAATCACTTGCTGACATCTTTATGAAGGAGATTGTTCGCCTACACGGAGTACCACGATCCATAGTAAGTGATCGAGACTCGGTATTCTTAAGCAATTTCTGGAAGGAATTCTTTGCCAAGCTTGGAACTAAGCTGCGAATGAGCAGTGCTTACCATCCGCAAACAGATGGCCAGACCGAGGTCCTTAATCGTTGTCTAGAACAATATTTGCGATGCTTTGCTTCTGAACAACCCAAACAATGGGGACGATATCTTCATTGGGCCGAGTATTGGTACAATACTTCGTTTCAAGGGGCTGTCGGGATGTCACCTTTTCTTGCCGTATATGGGCGACCCCCTCCGACTTTGCATCAGTACTTACCAGGAGAATTCAAGGTAGCAGCAGTGGCTGAGGAACACATTGATAGAAATGAGCTTCTAAGACAACTTCATCACAATTTGGGGCAAGCACAAAGCCGTATGACAAAGGCGGCAAATACTAAACGACGCGATATGCAGTTCGAAGAAGGTGACAATGTCTTACTAAAACTTCGGCCGCATCGCCAATCATCAGTACAACGTCGCATATACCAGAAACTCGCTCCAAGGTACTATGGGCCATACACTATTGAGAAGAAACTAAGTGCAGTGGCTTACAAGCTAGCACTACCAACTTCAGCCAGAATATATCCCGTGTTTCATGTGTCACAACTTAGGCGTGTCACGGGCCACCACCCTGCAATCACTGAACTTCCAGCAGACATGGCAGTAGAAGACCAAGGGTATATTCCTAAGGATATTCTAGGTACTCGACTCCACAATGGGGTACCACAAGTTTTGGTGCAATGGGAAAATCTGCCCCAGGATGACGCGACTTGGATGGATAGTTCAGATTTTCACGGTCAATTTCCTAACTCTAGCCTTGGGGACAAGGCTACTTCAGGAGCGGGTGGCAATGATAACGCACCAAACAAATGGATTGTTTACTCAAGAAGAAAGGAAAGAAATCAAGAAATAAAAGGAAAGGGGAATCAGTCATCCAATCAAGTAGCAGATTTCCAGAATACAAACAAGGCATGAGCCAAGGGATTGTAGCAGATTTCAGGGATTGCAGCAGATTATCAGGAGAGAATTTTAGGGTGTTTACTTTTATAACATATATATGAGATTATAAATAAAGGAGTTCCCATTAGTAATAGGCAGGCAGTAGTAATCATAAAATAAGAGCTTCTTACAGCTGGGCAAGACTATTTCTTGCTGGAGGATATTTTATCCTTGTTTCCTGGTTTCTTTTAATTCAATTCTCTGGTTTGTTTCTTCCTCACAGCTCTTATCTCTAACAAATTCACACAACAGTAAGGGGGCATTTGGCCAGAATATCAGAATCATAATGAAATACTTAGTAATTGAAATGGGTTTCGGTAAAAGTAGACTCTTTGTTTGGTACATCATACCGGCACAACCTGGATACAGGTTCAGTCACATCTAACTGCATTAGTTCAATTTGGTTCTTTTTTGGTTTTTATGGGATAATGACGGTTAAACCACCTTCTCTGTCAACTGCAACTTATTTCTTATTATCACCAGATATACAAATCAGTAGAAACAAGCAATTTAAAACCCATCCAGAGACATGCTAGTTTCTTTTCCCCAGAAACGCCAGGTAGACATCATGTTGTCAGGTTGAAAACAGGGCCATACATTTTACCCTTCATTTCTACTTCCAAGTTTTGAGATGATAAAAAAAAGTTTCTTACAAGGGAATTTGACCAGGATTTTCTAAGTTCTAGAAGATCAAGTAACGCAAAGCTTGTTTAACTGAAAGGGTTAAACTCAGAATTCATGTTTTTAAGAAAACAATCCTAAAGTAGAAGTTACTAAATAAAGAAAATGGGGAAGCCACTATACATTTAGAGTCTCTATCTCAAAACAAATTCTACTAACTTTTGACTTAAATTAGGGAACTGAAAATAACAGGATGGGTATAAACATAAAATTTATAAGATTTAAACGATGGAAGGGTACCTCTCGCAGAATATTTTCTAGTTGCCTCAGCTTTCCATCTGTCTTTCCATGATCATACTCAATGGAAACCTTCAAATCGTTCATGGAATTCTCAAGATAATGCATTTTACTCTCCAGCTGAGAAAGTCTCCCACTGAGATCTTCAATTGCACGTAGAAGCTTATTAGAAAGCTCCTTCATTATCCGGTCAACCTCTGCAACCATTGACATATTATTGCTTTTGTTGGTGGTTTTTGTAGAACCAATCTGGTCCAAAGAACTTGAACTCTAGAGTATCACCAAAAGAAACAAGTTAAAGTTCAAAGAAATGAACGGCAATATATGCAATAGCATCATGTAGTTTTACAATAAAGTTTAACATTTGGCATCCAAAAAGGGATCATAACGTTAGTGATTCTTACACCTTCAAGTAATTGTTTCGCATCCAAGTACAGCAATCATTCAAGATTAGCCAGATCAAGTTGAAATCATTTCCTTCCCTTCGGTTTTTTTTTTTGGTGTGTGTGTGTGTGTGTGTTTGGGGGGGGGGGGGGGGGGGGTGATGAATCTATTCGTAGTCAGCCCAAATTCAGGTCTAAAGAAGTCTTGCCAATCCTTTCCTCATCCTTCCCCACACCAAGTGTCAAGATCAACCTCGCGTAAAAAAGATATAAGAAGAGATCAAGTTGAAACTATTTCCCTACTTCAATTTCTCTCTCCTTTAATACATAGTCCAACCAATTCAGGTTTAAAGAGGTCTTGCCAAATCCTTTCCTCCTCTCCAACACCAAACTCTCCCTTTCAAAATCATGTACAAGGTACTAGCTTTGATCTCAATGCCACTGATCAAGTTGGAGGAAGAAGTTCTAAAAAGCATCAGAAAGCGTATGATATACTTAAATTGCTTTGATTTTTGAAACAAAAGTGTCCAGTGGGTGAAGAAGTAAAATTGTACAGTTAGTGAGAACAAGAAAGAAATGAATTTGTGTATTCATGTTTGTTTATATTTGAGGTAAGCATGCAATCGTGAATAAATTTGATATAAGTATGCAAGTAGCTGCAAAGTTATATAGGAGATGAAAAGCAAAATATGTATAGCAATGGATAACTATGACAGATGCTTGTGCCGTTGATCAATATATAATATTCAGAAATCTGCTTTAAATCTAAACAGTATCAGTTGTCAACAAATCTCAAATTAAAGTGGAAGAAAACAATCTCATTAGCCTTAAGATCCTGGAAATGAGAATTAAGTAAATTCTTTAAGGTTTTGGCAATGAGAATTCAGAACACTGAATATAACTGAGTTTATTAATCTTAAAGATTAAGCAAGAGCTCAAACTCTTACTTTTACAGGAAACATTCCAATAATCTATGCACTAGGTGTTGAACAAATAAATCGCATCTACACTACAGTAGATTATTAGATTAATACTCAGTTCAACAAATATGAGCCCAATTAAGAGTTAAGACAATGAAGCCTATAAGGATGCTCAGAGTTAGCCAATATTTTAGCAAGGGACAAGCTACTATAGCAAAAGTCAGTTTGTTCATCATATAATCAAAAAGTTAGTCCTATACTATCCTATCCTAGAAGGAAAAATTGCAGTTATGGTTATTATTTCTTTAGAAATAAAAGGTGATGAAGTAGATGAAGATAATGTAAACAAACCTTGCCAGTTATTGCATTCTACAATCTTCTTTAATCTTTAGATATAAAGTTTGAGAAATAATGATGCATAGCATTACAAAAGTGGATGCAAGGTATTGACAACAATATCCCAAAAATCAGGTCTAACATAGTTACATTATTGCAAATGATTTTTCTGGAAATTTTCTGATACAGTAAGTGGGATTTGAAAGAACTTTGTTATAACATAATGACAAGCAACCCTTATCAAGAGGGTTCAGTAGCTTATATTTAGGGCTACACGTAAACATGGCTGAAATTGACATAAGAAGGCAAACTTGATTTTTTTGTAGATGACATCATCGCAGGTTTGTGTTAAGTTGAAGAGAAGCAGTGCTTTAGATCTCAGCACTCAAAGTTACCAATTTTAATCCTGAACAAATCTTAAACTCACAGTACAGAAGTGTCACTTCGGCAGTCAATATACCTTAACCGGAGCAATTTCCAAAACTTTGTTAACAATTAATAAACCTTAAATAATTGAATTCAACACTAAAATAGCTGAACTTGTTAGCTTTAAAGAATAAAGCATCAGAATTATCAACACTCAATTTAAAACACAAGTAGGTAACTATTAAGATTCAGACTCCTGAAGAGTAATTCTAAGCCTGTTAGCCAGTAGAGGCATTATTCCTAATTCCCAGAACAAGCATTTACAATCAAACTTTTATGACTTTAGTTTATAAGGATCAAAGTCATAAACTATCAATCCATAGAATTTAATATTTTTTTATACAAAATCTAACCTACTTATAGTATCTACTCAACATAATATGCTAACATCCCGATTGGGATGGGACTCGAACCTGCTAGGTTAGACCTCTGATGTCAGCTAGTATTTACCCTCAGATGAGCACAGCAAAAACTATTAGCAAAAAATTCAATTCCTAACCGAACAACTACAAAAAGAAGTGGAGAATGAACAAGTCAGAGGAGAAATTCAGAAGGCCAAACCACAAAAAAAACCATACAATCTTCCCTTCTAGCACATATCCATCACATAAAATCTATTAATTTCGAGAATTCAAGTAAACGCGGTGCTTATGCATACAGAAAAAGTTGAATTACTGTTAGAGGTGCTCCGTAATGGCGATTACGGTGTAATCGAAACTGATCAACTGCTTCTTCTTCGTCATCATCAGTGTCGGCTTCAAGAAAACGAAAGGAGTGATCTTCAAATTGGGATTCAGAAAGTTCCATGACTTGCTTGTCCATGAACTCTGTAGTTTTCATTGCTTCCAAGTAGTACCTTCTAGTCCTGACTCCTGCGCTCTTCTCTCTCGCTTTGCCGAGACGCAGAAGCAAGAGTGTATAACAGCCGCCAATTTCCGTTATTTATTTATTATTATTTAATTAAATAAGTATTATACACCTTCAAAAAAAAAAAAAAAAAAGAATACCTTTCGGCTTTCTTCATTCCATTCTTCTATTTTTTTAGTCTACGGATTATGATGATGTAACGTAAGTGTTTTGATTCATCCTTACAATTCATAATTACTTTCCCTTTCTTTATATGGATATAGGTAGAGGTGTTGACGCAGGCTGGTCCGTCCCGTTAAATCATTCAAATAATTTAGTAAATAATATTAGATTCTTCTATATTTAAAAACCAGTAATTCACCCGCACGATGCACGGAAAAAAATTATGTTATTATAAATATAAATAAAAAATAGAAAAATTAAAATATTTTAAATTATTTAATATAATAATATTTTTGAGCTTCCATTGGTCAAGTATTTATTATTTTTATAGAATACAAAATTACAATTAAAATTAAAATTATAATTATAATTTTGTATGATTAATATAATCTCTAATTATGTACATATTCAAATAAACTTATAGAGAGAATCTATATAATTACATTGATCTATTCTTAATTGTATTTCATCTATATTATAATTTTCACAATACGAATAATAACTAAAATAATTACATTTAGAAATCAAATTTCAAATTTTGTATGTGTAAATTTAAACTCTAATTGAACACATTTTTATATGATTATATAATATATAGCTATTTTATTTTTTAAATGCTGTGCCTTTTTTTTTTTTATAATAATAAAAGATGTTGTGGCATTAATTGTAACATTAATTATTTCCCAAACCATATAGCTTTATTATATAAAGGATTAATGTTTTAGTTTGTTTAACGTGTATATATATATATATATATATATATATATATATATATATATAAAATTCTAATAAGAGCGAATAATTATTTTCTTTCCTTAAATAACCTTAAATTCCGTTAGTTAAACTTTATTAACAGAGAATTCTGTTAACTATTTATTATTTTTAACTTACTTATTAATGTTTATAAGAAAGGTCTTAAGTTCGAATCTCATTCCAATTAGAGTTAGCATAATTGTTAAACATATACTACGAATATGTTAAAATGTATTAAAATATAATATAAAATTTAACATAAATTTTGGTAAATAATTAGCCCGACTAAATACATAGCATTCAATAATTATAAATCAGGAACTTTAAAAATCATTTGATTATTTTCATTAAAAAAATAATAAATTTAAGTTTAATTTTTTTTTTCGTTTAATTAATCTTCTTTTGATTATTGAGAACAAAACTTAATATTTCAATTATGCTTTTATCAATGCATGAAAACTTCTAAAGAAATTTGTAAGTTAATTTTTACTATATTATTATAATAATATCTATTGTAACTTTATATTTTGAATTATTTATTATCATCATCTATTGACAGCAATTGTCATTGACAAACTCTCAAAATAATTTGTCTCAACAACGAATGGAAATAAAAAAAATCAATGATTTCTGTTGTATTGCAGGTTTGAAAGCCTTTAGCTCTTGAAGAACGAAGAACAATAGGAACAGTAAGAAGACAATGAAGAACAGAGAAAAGGATTCTTATTATTTCATTGAAGTTCTATGTACAGCATTACATCATATATATAACAGCTATTCTAGAATCATACCATAAATATCAAGCTATTACAAATCAAATCATTAATGCTAGAATAATGTCCATAATTAGATTTTACAACACTCTCCCTTGGACATTATTTGCCATAATCATGCCTCGTTAAAAACTCGCTAGAAAAACCCTGTGGGAAAAACCTAGTCGAGAAAAGAGTACATGATGTGTGGATAATCATGTGTTGCATTAGTTGCCTCATTAAAAACGTTACACTAAGAAAAACCCAGTGGGAAAAAATAACTTAGTTAAGGGAAAAAGAGTACAACTATAACCTTCTGGGTTTAATCTTCAGGATTCGCAAGAGTTGTTTGTCTTCTAGACCGATAATTTATGTGCACCGAGATGTTGTTGCTCCCCCTGAAGACAACAACCTTTCTAACCTCCGCATACCGATTTTGTAAACATATTTCTCAAAGGTAGAAGTAGGTAAGGACTTAGTAAATAAATCTGCTAGATTTTCGCTTGATTGAACCTTTTGAACTTGTATGTCACCACTCTTCTGGAGCTCATGTGGATAAAAGAACTTTGGTGCAATATGTTTAGTGAGATTACCTTTAACATATCCGTTACTCATTTGTGCAACACATGCTGCATTGTCCTCATAAAGGACAGTGGGGGTCTTTCTAATACTCATTATTCTACACGAGTCTTGAATATTATGTATTAGTGACCTCAACCATACAGATTCTTTTGAGGCCTCGTATAAAGCAATGATTTCAGAGTGGTTAGATGAGGTAGCTACTAGTGTCTGTTTAACTGATTTTCATGAGATAGCAGTACCTCCAGATAGGAATACAAATCCAGTCTGAGATCTAGCATTATGCGGATCAGACATAAAACCAGCATCCGCATATCCCACTAATGTGGTGTCTTGGTTTCTTTTAAATAGAAGTCCAAGATCCTTTGTACCTTGTAAATATCTGAGGATATGTTTTATGCCATTCCAATGCCTTCTGGTTGGAGCAGCACTAAAACGAGCTAGCATGTTTACTGAAAAGGCAATATCAGGTCTAGTGTTATTGGCAAGATATAAAAGTGCTCCAATGGCACTTAAGTAGGGAACTTCTGGTCCTAGAATATCCTCATTATCCTCTTTAGGTCTGTACGGGTCCTTATCAACTTCAAGTGATCGGACTACCATTGGAGTACTAAGTGGATGTGACTTATCCATGTAGAATCTCTCCAATAATTTGTTTGTGTATTTGGATTGGTGTATGAATATTCCTTCAGGGAGGTGCTCGATCTGCAGGCCGAGACAAAACTTGGTTTTTCCCAAGTCTTTCATTTCGAATTCCTCCTTTAAACATAAGCATGCCCTCTTGACATCTTTGCATGTCCCTATGATGTTTATATCATCTACATAAATGGATATAATACAAAATCCATCAGATGATTTCTTAGTGAAGATGCAAGGACTGATATCGTTATTCTTATATCCTTGTTTTAAGAGGAATTCACTCAATCTATAAAACCACATTCTTCCTGATTGTTTTAAGCCATATAATGACTTTTGTAATTTTACGCTGAACATATTTTGATTTGTTTTTCCTTTACATAAAGGATTTTGGATGCCCTCGGGTATTTTCATATATATGTCAGCATCTAATGACCCATATAAATATGCGGTCACGACATCCATTAACTGCATTTCTAAATTCATTTTTACTGCCAGCGATATTAGATAACGGAACGATGTGCCATCTAAGACAGGAGAGTAAGTTTGTTCAAAATCTATTCCAGGTCTCTGTGAGAACCCTTGAGCTACCAGTCTCGCTTTGTATCTGACCACCTCATTTTGTTCATTCCTCTTTCGTACAAATACCCATTTGGATCCTACTGGGATTACGCCTTTAGGGGTAAGTACAGGAGGACTAAACACTTTTCTTTTATTTAGCGAGTTGAGCTCAGCCTCAATTGCTTCTTTCCATTTCAACCAATCGGAGCGCTTCCGGCACTCTACTATAGTTTTTGGTTCTGGATCCAGATTATTGAAAGAAATGTGAAGAGCAATTGTAGAGGCGAATTGGTCGTCGACGACTGTTACATTTCTATTAAGATTTTCTCCTGTTTCGAAAAAGTTTATGGCAGATTCTATATTTACTTCAACCAAGTCTTTCTCATTTGCTATCATATCTTGGTGAAGGTGTTCCGTATTCCCAGTGTTAGATTTATTTGTAGCACGTGCATTTACACTGGGTATTTCGTCTTCAGGACAATTTTGGAGTAACTGTGATTGTTTATTGTTTTTATTTTTTCCGCGGATTTACATCTTTTGCACCAACTGGTCTTCCACGCTTTTGACGTTGGATAGTGTCGGTGTTAGTATTTGGTCCTTTGGGGACAATTATTCTTGATGGAGCATTTTCTGCAGGAATATAGGACCTAGTTACTCCTTTATAATCAGTAAACGCATCTGGCAGATTATTTGCTAGTTTTTGCAAATTTATTATTTTCTGAACTTCAAGTTCAGTTTGATTAGTACGTGGGTCAAGGTATTGAAGATCTTTTTCATCCCATGAAAATTTCTGGCATTTTTCCAAAGCTGGGCTTTTCTCTCCCCCTAATGCCGGGAAATGATCTTCATCAAACATGCAGTCAGCAAATCTTGCAGTAAACTGATCTGCTGTCATGGGCTCAAGGTATTTAATTATAGATGGGGATTCATACCCAATGTAAATACCTAACCTACGATGTGGGCCCATCGAAGTACGATGTGGAGGTGGTATAGGTACGTAAACCGCACAACCAAAGACACGCAAATGAGAAATGTCTGGCTCATTACCACGTACAAGTTGTATAGGGGAGTAATCATGATATGCAGTTGGCCGGATTTGTAACAATTTAGCAGCATGCAATACTGCGTGTCCCCAACAAGTGACTGGTAGACTGGACCGTTGCAGTAATGGTCTAGCTATTAGCTTAATTCTTTTGATAAGGGATTCAGCTAAACCATTCTGGGTGTGGACATATGGTACAGGATGTTCCACCTTAATCCCCATGGCCATACAATAATCATCAAAAGCTGACGAGGTAAATTCACCAGCATTATCCATTCGTATGTTTTTAACAGGATAATCGGGGAATTGGGCATTCAACCTAATGATTTGGCTCATAAATTTTGCGAATGCCATATTTCGAGTGGACAACAAGCACACATGTGTCCATCGGGTGGAAGCATCAATAAGAACCATGAAATATCGAAATGGTCCGGATGAAGGATGAATTGGTCCACAAATATCACCATGTAACCTCTGCAGGAAGACAGGTGACTCAAAACCAATCTTAGGACGTGAGGGCCGAACAACAAGTTTTCCCTTTGCACAGGGAACACAAGTGTACTCTTTTGTAGAAAGAATGTTTGTCCTAAGAAGGTTATGTCCAGTCGAATTAGAAAGTATCCGGCTTATCATTGTTTGCCCAGGGTGACCTAAGCGGTCATGCCATAGACCGAAAGAATGTGTATCTTTAAATTTCACCGCATGTGAAATGCAGGAAATTTGGGGCCTGATATAACAATAATACAGGCCTGAAGAAAAGGAAGGAAGTTCTTCAATTTTCTTTTTCTGGTTATTGACCGTTTTGGTCAAGATAAGGAATTCTGTATTGTTTTTTGTTTTAGTTTCTATGTGAAGCCCGTTTGACCGAATATCCTTGAAACTAAGTAAAGTTCTTTTTGATTGAGGATATAGGAGGGCGGTTTCAATTATTAACTTCGTTCCGTTAGGAAGAATAAGTGAAGCTCTTCCAGAGCCCACAATAGGAATGTTATCATTTGCTATTGTTGAGAGTTTGCCTTCGTGTTCTTTGAGTGCTTGGAAAAATCTTCTGTCTGTCAAAACAGTGTGCGTGGTTGCACTATCGACCAAGCATAAAGCCGAAACATCCCTCATATCTCTATAGAGAAACGAGTAATTAGGAAAAAGGAGGGATAGATATTTTATTCATCAGAAGATTTATTTAAAGAACATAGAGTACTCGTTCAAAAAGCACACAATCACTGAAAAAGTACGAAAGAAACTGTCATGGGCAAACCACGATTATTACATAAAACAAGAATTATGGAAAAGAAAAGGAATCATTCTTGATCTCTAAAATCTTCAAGCTCATACTTCATGAGGTCATCATCATCAGCATTAACAAGTGCGTTTGCTTCTGGTAACGCAACATGGTGGGACTCATTTTTAGGTTGTGTTTTGTCCCTCTTCATCATTTGCTGATATGCCTCTACCAAATGCTTCGGGGTGCGACATGTACGAGACCAGTGTCCTATGCACCCACACCTATAGCAGGCTTGTTGCTGCCCGGAATGATTGTTTGATGAGATTGGTTGTCCTTGATGTTTGGGCTGCCTATTTTTGTTGCGGGAGTTATGATTCTTGTTGCCTCCATTTCTTCCTCCACGACTCGGACCCCTTCCACGACCTCTTCCTCGTCCTCTACCTCGGCCCCCCTAGTGTTGTTTGACTGGGCAACATTGTGTGCTTCAGGCACTGGTGCAGAGCCAACAGGGCGTGCATTATGGTTCCGCATTAACAACTGGTTATGCTTTTCAGCTACTAGGAGGGCAGAGATCAGCTCAGCATGCTGGGTATAGTTTTTGGCCCTGTACTGCTGCTGGAGTACAAGGTTACTAGCATGAAAGGTGGACAAAGTCTTTTCGATCAAGTCTTTGTCAGAAACTTCTTGCTTACAGAGCTTGAGCTGTGACACAATTTTATGTAATATTGAATTATATTCGGTGACAGACTTATAGTCTTGGAACCTCAAATTCAGCCAGTCATATTGTGCCTGAGGGAGGACAAGTGATATTTGTTGATCAAAGCGGTCCTTGAGGGATTTCCATAAAATGTAGGGGTCATTTTCGGTAAGATATTCATTCTTAAGATCATGATTAAGATGGTGACGGAGGAAGATTAGTGATTTGGCCTTCTGGGCCGCATCACTTGTGGAATTAGCAATAATAGTATCTTGTAGCTCAGTAGATGTGAGATAAATCTCAACATCCAGAGCCCAAGTCAAATAGTTGCTCCCGTCTAGGGCCAATTCGGTAAATTCTCGCTTGGTTAGGGCAGCCATAATCTACAAAGATTATTAGGAATATTTTATTATTCCAAAATAGCCAACAATATAATTGAGAGATATTGATCAAGAAATATGGGTCCAAAACATAACATAACATAGACTCATGTAGAGAATATTAAATCATTGGCCCAAAAAAAATTGATAAGGAATCAAAGAATGTTGGCCCAAAGAAAAGAAAGGACATAGTATAATGGCCCAAAGAGATCAGATTATAGAAGCAATTAAAACATAGCATAAAGGCCTGTTATGATCGTAGGGAAAAAGGAATGCAGTAGCGGCGTTCATCGCAGACCTGCCTAGCGCCGCCGACCAACGTGCCGCCATCGCTGATTTACCGGTCAGCATCGATCGTTGCCGATTCCATCTCCGGTCTCACGAGATCGAGACAGAACGCAGATCGGAAGAAATCCACGGCGATTCAGGTATGAAGTTCGAAAAACATATATTTTATTTCGATTTTGATTTTGGTTGGCGGAATATGAATTTATATATATATATATATAGATCGGGGATGCTAAACGCATATACATAAGCATACAGGCATATACAAATTTCTGGAAAATATACACCCCCTTTTTAAAAAAATCAAGAAATTTGTTTATCATATATCCACTTTCTGTTAAGAAAAAAAAATTTGAATATGGAAAAAGAGTGTTTAAAAAAAAATTCTCCGTCTCTATTTGCCGGCTGAGATTTTTCGAATAAATAAATTTTCGAAAATATGGATAAAAGTTTCATAAATTTGTATATAATCTGGAAAAAAAATTTCGAAACAAAAAAAATTGTTTGAGTCTATCTACCGTTTCCAGTTTTGTAAAAGATCCATGAACATAATGTGTATAATGTGTAAAAGATCCATGAACAGAAAAAATCATATGTATACGAAAAAAAAAATGTATCATCAATATTATTCACAAGAAATGCATATATATATATATTAACATAAAATCTGATAGGTTCACAGTGTCTAAACATACTATAGATGCATATATGTATACTACCAGTAAGATAATCATATGTCAAAAACCACATATTTTCAGATGCATAAACCATATGTGCGATTTTAGGCATAAAAAAAACACAAATACATAAAACCATAAATACATGTGATTTTGAAGCATCCATAAAATAGCAAGACATAAAAGTTTATAGGATTACCGTTCACCGGGGTTGAGCGTGCTGATAACGTGTTGTATTGCAGGTTGAAAGCCTTTAGCTCGTGAAGAACGAAGAACAATAGGAACAGTAAGAAGACAATGAAGAACAGAGAAAAGGATTCTTATTATTTCATTGAAGTTCTCTGTACAGCATTACATCATATATATATAACAGCTATTCTAGAATCATACCATAAATATCAAGCTGTTACAAATCAAATCATTAATGCTAGAATAATGTCCATAATTAGATTTTACAACAATTTCATTATTATCGATGAAAAGTATGTACGCCACTTTATTCAATCGTTATGCTGTGGAACTGTGTCCACCTTGCAATGCGGACACGATTCTATGTTCATATATAATTACTGAATTATATGTTTATAATTATAAAGTTATATATTTATAATTTTTGAACTTCATATTCATAGTTATTGAACTCTATATTCACAATTATTGAACTCTATATTCACAATTACAGAACTCTATGTTTATAATTACTTAATTATATGTTCATAATTATAAATGTATATATTCATAATCTTTTAACTTTATATTCACAATTATTGAATCTCTATATTCATAATTACAGAACTATATTTTCACAATTATGTTCACAACTCTATATTCATAATTATAGAACTATATGTTCAATATTTTTGAACTATATATTCATAATTATGAACAGCTTTAGAACCATAACATGTCCACCTTGCAAGGTGGACACGGTTCCATAGCATAATTTGCCCACTTTATTGCTCTTATTACTTAAATTTAAAAATAAATTAGTAGCTACAACATAAAATAATACATATGCATTTAATTAATTTAGAATTAGATGTCTCACAACACATGAAACATGTAGGAAAAAACTACCACTACCAAATATCAACATGTGCTTGTAAGATAAAGAGTTCATAGCCACAGCTAAGATCTCAGTCATATACACAACAAGACAAATCAAAAAACATCGATCATACACCATAATCTCATTGCATGATTAATCCCTCTATGATACCACCAATAACCCAATTGCACATGACACACTACCAATAACAGAAAAAAAAGGACATGTACTGAAGATGAAAACAATAACAATGCCACCCAAAAGAGAATTAAAAATTTAAATAAAAAAGAGTATTTAGTTAGACTATCGCTTTTAGACTTAGTACTTAGATTAACGTTATTACAAAGTTGCAACATTTATTTTTTTGACAGTTATATATAATCAATCTCTTATATATTATCTTGTATTTATATACTTTAAATTACCAATTTAAATAAACTTATTTAACATTTATTTACTTATGCATGAACATTTATTTTCTTCTATATAATATTGCATTGATATACTTTGAAATACTTATTTAAAAATAAGTATTGGGCATTTATCCTATTCGCGCAAAGCACGTTAGAAAAACTAGTGTATATATATATATATATATATATATATATAATTAAGTTCTGGTGCGGTTAGGGTGCCCAGGTGCGGTTGTGCGATTTAATCTGGGCCATTCATCTCGCTTAAATCAACGTCCAGGATTACCAAATTTTAAAAAAAAAATGATGTGGCAATTTTGTAATTTTTACATCTAGGTCAAAATTAAGGTGAGAGAATCTGTAATTAATGTGCGCGAGTTTTGTATATAAGATGCGTGAGTTTTGTGCGTAAGGTGCATGATGTTTGTGCTTAATGTGAGTGGGGTTGTGCTTAATGTGAGTAGTTATTAAAACTTAAAGTCTGTGAGTTAATACTTAAAGTGTGTGGGTTAATTTTGTGCTTAATGTGCGTGAGGTTGTGCTTAATGTGCGTGAGTTTTGTACTTAATGTGCGTGAGCTTGTGCTTAATGTCAGTAGTTGTTGAAATTTAAAGTATGTGAGCTAATATTTAAAGTGCGTGAGTTTTGTGCTTAATGTGCATGAGATTGTGCTTAATGTGTGTGGGTTTTGTACTTAATGTGCGTGAGTTTGTGCTTAAGATCTAACACTTAAGTGCATGTTTCTATCACTTAAGGTGCGCCATTTTTAGCTTATGCTTCTTTCTTCCAGACATGCATTTTTTTTTTTTAATTCTCATTGATTTGAGTCGTTGATCTAAATTTGATCAACGGCTCAGATCTAACTGCACAACCGCACGGGAAGCTATACCCGCACATGAACTCTTCCATATATATTATATATATATATATATATATATATATATATATATATATATATATATATATATATACTAGTTTTTCTACGCGCTTTGCCGGGGAATAGGATAATGCCCAATGATTCTTTTTAAATAAGTACAAATTGTTTTGAGAATTTGTTAATGACAATTTACTATCAATAGAGGATGATAATAAATAATTCAAAATATAAGATTACAATATATATTGTTATAATAATATAGTAAAAATTAACTTATAAATTTCAATTCTTAATTAAACAAAAAAAAAAAACTTAACTCAAATTTATTTTTTTAAATAAAAGAAAATCAAATGATTTTCAAAGTTCCTGGTTTATAATCATTGAATGCTATGTATTTAGATGAGCTAATTATTTGACCAAAGTTTATATTAAATTTTATATTATATTTTTTAATACTTTGTAACATATTCGTTAGTATATGTTTAACAATTATGCCAACTTTAATTGGGATGTGGTTCAACCCTAAGACCTTTCTTATAGAAATTAATGAGTAAGATAAGAATAATAAATAGTTACCGGAATATTTCGTTAAAGAAAGTTTTATACTAACGGACTTTAAGGTTATTTAAGGGAAGAAAATAATATAATAAAGGGTAAATAAGGAAAATTATTAAGAGATATTAAATCAAAATAATATGAATCATTCAAGCAGTCTGGGGATGTACCGTTGGTTGGGACAGCTGCGTTCGATGAAACATCTGTGGCTCAAAAGTCGGCGTGTATCTAATAGGTTTGCTTTTGTTATTAAAATAACTAGTAGGTGCACCCGCGCGATGCGCGGCTATATATATAGTATGATATATATACAGTATAGAATATAGTTATTTGAACCTCACAAAATGTGAAATGAAAAACTTGTGATTTTATTACACATTGATGAATATAGTAATTTTATTAGACATTGTTGAAGACTTCATTGTTGAAACAATGTGATGCATGGCTACCTATATAGTACATAGAATTACGTATAATAATATAATAATAATAAGAAACCTAGTATTTAAAAAAATACTAAATTTTAAATAATAAATTCTGGAATGTTATTATACATTATTGAAGACTTCTTTGTACACAACATTTTTAGTCGTACTAAGACATGGTACACTTTCCCCGCAAATCAAAATTTTCAAACCCCTGGGTTACTAACTCTTGAAACAGCTACGTACAGTTGTCCATGGTTAAAGACAGGTTTTTTCAACAACAACCCCACTTTAACAAGCGTTTGTCCTTGACTTTTGTTGATTGTCATGGCATAGGATAGCATCAAAGGAAATTGCTTTCGTTGAAATTTGAAAGGCAATCTTGGATCTGACGGTGTAAGTGACATCCTAGGAATCAATACTCTGGTTCCTGCATTTGTACCGCACATGATCTGGCCTTCCAACACATGGTCACGGATTTTATTCAGCAAACACCTCAAATAGAAAAGTTCTCTAGTAGCTGGCGGGACATAGAATATATGTCCGATTGAGAACCTTTTTTCCGTGGCTACCATTTTCTAAGGTCTTTCTTCCAAACGAATCGTGTTGGCATCTAAACATAAGTAAGTTCTCTTGCATTAGGGTATGTTTATTTGCCTCAAACCATTCCAAAAACATGCTCTGTGCTATAGTAGGTCTATTAACAATGTTCTCAACAGCATCATCATTTGCAAATATCACACTCTGTTGATTAGGAAGGTGAAAGCTTTCCACTGAAGGCGCCCTAAGCTGTATATCAAAACCAAATAGACGCAAACCGCTTCAGTATATTTTTACATCAAATTATTTCCATCTCCAATCCATTACACCAATGTTATTTTATAATTTTTTACTAAACAAATATACTAAATATAATAAATTCTTGGGTCAAACTTTATTTCTTTCATTTTTTCTTTCTAAATAATCTGACCCAAAAACTAATCCAATAATGTAGCACATAACCCGAACCCAAAAAACAATTAATAAAATGTTTTCTCCTAACCCTAAAACTATCTCTAGGCAAATTATTGTGTGAACCATGGTTCACATAGTGCTGTATGGACCATAAAAGAAAGTACATTTTTAATATATTAAAACGTACATATTTTTGTACCGAATGTACATTATAAAAATAATATATTTGTAGTATTCAAATAATGTAATTTCTCTGAATACAAAGTACATTTTTAATATTCTAAAAGTACATTATTTTTGTACTAAAATACATTTTTATAACATACAAAATATGATCCACATAGCTTCTGTGGACTATAGTCCACACAATAACGATTGCCATCTCTAAGCATCTGCACCAAATTTTACACCACAAGGAATATTCCTTGTATATTCTTATATCATTTTTTTTTCTATCTCCAACCCATTACACCAAATTTATTTCTTTACTAAAACAATTTATTTTTCATAAATTAAGACTTTGTATTAAAAGTACTTTTAATATTTTAATATAAAATATGATTATAATGTAAATACTATTTACTCCACAACAATAAATCATAGAACATCCATTAAACCATTCAAGATTATTACCTCTTCGTTATTGTTAATATATTAAGTTTAATTTAACAAATTGTCTAAAGTTATTCTTAAAACCAAGAGTTATTTCGGCTAAGCCTCCTCAGAATCTGCAACCAAGTGTGTGAATAGCATTTAATACAATTGTAATTGTCTTATGGCTCTTAACGGTAGCTTTTTATTTGGAAGTAAATTGATTTGCAAGAAGTTGTTGCTTTATTATAGAGCTA